>NW_006239153.1:917707-918077 GCF_000226075.1 Solanum tuberosum
TATTAAAATATCTCAAATCATGATATGGAATTCTCATATAATTCCATATCATGGTTTTTGGAGAATATGGAATCAAATCTCATGATAAGGAATCATGAGATGGAATCAGCGTAAAATCGCATGTCCAAACGTTGATTCCATCTCACGATACCATATCGTGATATGGTATCACATGGCCAAACGCCTACTTGCCCGTTTGGCCATGCGATATGGTATCATGACATGGAATCATGATGTGGTATCATATATGGAATCATGAGATGAAATTGAAGTTTTGTTTGGACATACAATATGGAATTTTTGTGTTGTATATTTTCTCATAAACATAAAAATCCCATAAGTTGTAAAACTATTAAAATAGCCCCAATTG
>NW_006239153.1:918368-958897 GCF_000226075.1 Solanum tuberosum
TATAAAGTAATGATGTGATTATAAATTTTGTTCACATATGAAATAAATGGTTAGTAGATATAAATGTCAGGTTGTTTTAACAAAATATAAACTCGTGGATCAATTTTTATATTAAAATATCTCAAATCATGATATGGAATTACCATATAATTCCATATCATGGTTTTTGGAGAATATGGAATCACATCTCATGATATGGAATCATGAGATGGAATCAGCGTAAAATCGCATGTCCAAAGCTAATCCATCTCACGATACCATATCGTGATATAGTATCGCATAGCCAAACGCCTACTTAGTATGCTCTAGGTTTAAAATTTTGAAATGTAACTTGTAGAAGCAGAGGATATTTTCAAATATATAATGAAAAGAAATTTCCAAACTTGATCTATGAATTTGTACAAACGTTGTGACATTAAGCTTGATCGGTAGTGATAATGGTCCGTCTTCCTGATCACCTGGTTCGACACGTTCTACTATAGTTTCTTTGTCAAGTACCCAATAAAGTTATTCTCCTTAAACTTTATTTATATATATTTAAGAAAACTGATTGTGTAGGCAATAGATACATTTTTTTTTATATATCTACTGGCAAAATAAGATCTAAACAATAACATACTTAATGTAGTTCAACAAAATAGAATTTGGGGAGGGTAAACTGTACGCAGACCTTACCCCAGCCTCAGAGGTAGAGAGTTCCAATAGACTCTCAGCTAAATGTGTCATTTAAGATCATAAGCACTAAAAATCCATGTTGCTGAAAAGTAATTCACTACAAAAAACACTTAAAATGCAGGGGTTAAAATTACATATTGCGGGGGTCAGTAACCCCTGCAACTACGTGTTACGACAATTGGAAAAACTCCTACAATTAGATGTGCCACAATTAAGTCACAGGATTTGGGTACCATTAGCAGGGGTTTACTAGTGGGGGTTTTGAACTACACTTCAAATTCTAGGATTCAAAATCCCAATAATTTGTAAATTCTGAGAGTCAAAACCCCCACAATTCATGAACTTTACATTAAAATTAACAAGAGTTTTAACTCCTGCAATTTATGAAATGTATCTTTTTATAAAATTTTGCTAGAAATATTCAATTTTAAATATTAATAATTAATTAACTAACATGTACAGCATAGTCAAACCTAAAAGGGCATATTAGTATAAGAAATAACACAATATTTCAATACAAAAATATATCATAAAGTGTACTATAGTTTTACAAACTAAATCGAAATGTCATTCACTTCAACCATTACAATTACAAGAAACTTCAAATCATATGCTTGAACTTCAAATCACTAAAAAAACTTGCTTAAACTTCAAATCGCTAGCATCCAAACTCAAGATAGGATCTGCAACAGTTCATGAAACTTCAGCGGGTTTCGCTAGGATTACTGTCACTAAGCATCTCCTGGCTGCAAAGAAAAATACACAATAAGCAACTTCATCCAAACTCAAAACATGGATGAATATAGCATACTTGATGAATTTAGTACTACCAGCCAGTTAAGTTAGATGGTGGAACAAGACATGTTAGTTGACAAGCATATATTACAACAATAACAACATATACAGTGGAATTTACAAGCGGATTTGGGGAAGGTAGTATATACGCACAAGTAATGGCTTATCCCCACTTACACTTGTCAGGGAGCCAAAGGAAAACAATTACTATTGTTTATCTTCAGCAAAATAATACAACTTACAGGAATAAGAGCCTGCTCAAGAAATACATCAGTAGCTACCGTTTTGTGTAACTCAGACCAACTGGGTCTGCGATGGCCACAGGCCACTACTCCCCTGTACTACTTTTAGTTTTTAATGAAATGCTTCATTTTTCCTTACAAAAAGAAAATAACAACAAATGGGTTCCTAGTTAGATAAAGTCTAAAGATTAATTCATTGGGGAAAGAAATTAATTAGTAATATCTATGGCTAGATCTCACATTAGTTGTACCCTGAAATGTACCTCTAATCCTTAATTCTTTGAAGTATCAAAGTTCCAGAGAAAAAGATTTTACGTATCAATGCTAACCACCTTGCCATGCCTATATAACATAACTATAGGTGCAGTAAGTTCTCAAGACACTGTAAAAATATTCATTAAACAACACCAACAACTATATAAAAGCTATAACTTGAAATGTAAAAGCCCAACTAGTGAATTAGAAAATAAGTACCCTGAAATGTGCTTATTCTTGTTGGTTGTGCTACAGACACTGCAAGGAAAGTACAAGCGGAGATCATATCTTATCGTCGTAACATGTATACTCAATATACTCGATATGGTTAGTCAATCGATAAAGTGAAACAACCTTATGGTGCTACTTCTAATCCTACATGGGCTGATGACGCGACAAGAAAGAACATTTCATCATCAAACAAATTGAAAACACCATATTTCTCCAACATCACCACCTTATAAGATAGAAACAAATATCATATCTCTCAAATTTACCAGATTCACTTACAACTAACAAATCAATTAAGAAGTTAATCTATCCAACCAAAAAAATCAATTACTAGCAAGTTATCCTCCATGTAAACCTTATTTAATTAGATTATCCATATTGAAACCCTAAAAACTCTAAGTTTAGGGGAAATCCGAAAAGCACAATAGTTAAAAACCTTAGAAAGAGCTGAAGCTTCTCCATGGTGCAGGACGTAGGGCAGCGAGCCTATTGGAGCATTCTTTTACTCCGAAATCAGCGAAGATGAATTTCTATTGCAGATTTTCTGGAAAAAAAAAATAGATTCAAAATATAAATCTCAAAACTTTTTACAAACAATTTGAAGTTGAGAAAAAAAAACTCAGTTGATTTATGTATTGAAAATGCATGAAAATGAGGAAAGGAGAACTCATTTTTGAAGCTTTCGATATCTAAATTAGGGCGCAATTGTTAAATAGAGAGAAATTGGGAAGTAAGAGAGGAGAAGAGAAGTATGAACCAATGATACCGCCAATCGCCACCGCCGCCTCCGTCTTTTCCTACTCCGACCACTGCTATTGTGGATGAAGACAGTGATAGCTCCGCCACCATGGATTCGCTACCGTGCCGCCTCCATCTCTTCCTACTCCAACCCTAATTATCATATGAAAACTGATAGAGAAAATAGAATCGAACTTTCTTTTATTTGGGGATTAAATGAGCAACGATATCGTAGAATTTTATTTTTTAGGATTACGGAGGGTAATAACCCCACAAATTCTACTAATATTATAGGGGTTAATCAAACCTCCGTAATTTGATGTAATTTGTGGGGTTGAGTTGACCTCTATTATAAAACCTCTAGGGTGTAACTTGTAAGTAATTTTTTGTAGTGATTGAACAGATTGCTACATTATCAAACAATTACATTAACTGTTTTCTCAATGTTGTCCATGAATTCATACACATATATAGCTAATGTAAGTTATTAACTTGTCCAGAATCATGTCATAAAAGTTTAGGTGGCATAGGAGTTGGCCCCAAATAGGCATATGAGAATCATCCTTAACATTTGCAGCGGAGCCTGCAACACTTAGAATCGCCAGACACTGAAGATTTTGATAATTGGGGATAGAATGAGAGAGAGCGATAGTAACCAAAAACGAGGAACAATTGAACTTCTCTAAGTTACATTTTATTTTTGGCGGAATGATTTGGGAGCTCCTGTATTTGGTTCCGTTTGTAAGTTAGACCCTTCTACTTATCAACTGAACCCTTATACTCATCAGAACGCAATATTTTAAACCTTTTTTTCATTTGACTAGTGTGTGTGAAGTACAATTGCTTACACGTGAAATTTCATGTTATTTTTTAATGACATGTAAGAAATTACATGTTAAAAATTAAAAAATTCAATTAAGCCACTTTTGTAATTTCTGGAAATTTTAGATAAGCATTTCTTTTTAAAAATAAATAAATTCAAATAAGTATGTTCTTCATATTTATTCCAAATTGAAAACTAAATTCATGTCAAATAGATAAAAAAATTCGCCATTTGACTTGAAAATTCAAATACAAGTTTAACACCACAAATCCAACTAATCCCAATCTAATTTCACAAATTCACAAGACTCATTTATTATTTTTCAAGTTTTCTCTAACTTATCAATGGAGTTTTAATTTTTCAATATCCACCATTATCCTTCGTGATAATCCATACTTAGACCTCTTTTTTGAAGCCTAATAAAACAAATGATAATCTCAATACTTTTCGACTAAAAAATTAAAATTTAAAAGGGTTAAGAGAGGGGTAGATCTAAGTGGTTAGGGTGGGTGGCTGATTTGTAGTGAAAAAGAAGTGTGGATTGAGAAGGAAGTGGATGAAGGAGAGAATGAAGAGGAGGACAGTGGGTGTGGTGGATGATATTCTAAGAAGAAGAAGAGAGAGGGAGGGCTGGGGATGAAGGAGAGAGGGGTGGGGGTGGGGTGGAGAGGGAATGGTTGAGGAAGATGGGTTTTGAATTATTGTTTTTTAAAATTGATTATTATTATTAGGCGAAATGGTCTGGTGAACCCTTATACTTGTATCAATTTGTATTCTAAATC
The DNA here is from genome assembly GCF_000226075.1 of Solanum tuberosum. Lineage (NCBI taxonomy): Eukaryota > Viridiplantae > Streptophyta > Magnoliopsida > Solanales > Solanaceae > Solanum > Solanum tuberosum. The sequence goes on from NW_006239153.1 coordinate 922,910, forward strand.
CAATCTTTCTACTTACCCTTTTGTCATCTGGACCCTTAAACTCAATAAAACACAATTTAACAAATACCTCTGACCATTGACCAAGCTTATGTGTCTTTAAGATGGCTGAGTTGGCGAAAGTGTGTAACTTCACGCACCTTAAGGCGAGTGAATAACATTTTTAGGTTAAAAAAAAAGAAGAAACTGCGGTTAGTCTCTACATATCCAAAAACTCCAGGTGCTAACTACTGTGTGTCTCTGTTTTCTCTTCTGTAAATGACGCATTCCCATGGCGGCGACTCCAAATTTTCTATTCTTTTTCTCCACTTCTGAACCATTTTCTCCACCCTACTGTCACATTCATCACCACCAACACCAGAAGTAATCACTATTGTCCCCTTTATTGCTTTTCTTCTTCACTTTCTCATTTTGTTCTCTCACCATTCTCATTTTTTTCTCTTTACTCTAAGATTACTAAGAAGAAGATAAATGACACCCATCAACACCTAATTAAAGTCGGACAAGACTTATCTATACAACAGGAATCTTAGAATGATGAACAACCGGAGATTACACATCAATCTGACCCGACCCATTTCACCCATTCTATTTTTCTCGAGATCTTACCTCCAATTCACCTAAATGGGTGAAATTGTTTGGTAATGAATTGGGTGATGATGCCCCGAATAAGATTGAATCGGGTCATGATGCTGAAAGGGTTGAAGAGGATAAGGATAAAGAGAGGACGAAGAAAAAGAAATGGGCTAAGAAGAAGAGACCCAATTCAAATAGTGAAGAGGAAGGGAAGAGGGATTATGGGGTTGTGAAGGAGAAAGAGGAATTGGTGTGTTTATACCCTTTTACCAAGTCTTCTAGTTCTGATAGGTCAATTTGTTAATTGCTTGATTGAAGCAAGGAATGAGCTACAACACAAGTCTGAGGTCATTCAACGAAGATTCACAATAACGAAGGCTGATAGGTCTTCCTCTGTTCGCCTACGGCAGCAGATATACAAGCTAGAATTAGAACAAAAGCGATTGGAAGAGGATGTTTAGGTTGTTGTTTTTGTGGAGGTTGGAGGAGGAAAGAAAAACAACGATGGTGTGCGGCAGAGATGAAGACGGGTGAGGGAGAAAGTATATGTGATTTCGCCGGCAAAAATGGTGACGACGGCGGCGATGCCTTTCTCCGGCGATTTTGGTCATGAAACAGTGAAAATAGAGAGAATTAGATGTATGGAAGTTCACTTTTAAAATGCCAAAAATAAATTAAAATGTTAATAATAATTTGGTTAATAATTTTAAAAAATAGCTATGAAATAATTATGACATGGCATTAATATATCTGATGTGGATATGACATGTCAATTATATAAAGGAGAGTGAGCTACACACATGATTGGAGGGGCTTAAAAGTTTCATTTTAATTGAGTTTAAGGGTTCAGGTGACAAATAAGTAAGTAGAAGGGTTCAAAATACAAACTGATACAAGTACAAGGGTTCACCAGACCATTTCGCCTTATTATTATTATTATTTAAATATTTTAAATGTAAAATACTTTATTTACTCGCTGTCAAACGCGTGTAATCACGTATTTTTCCAACTCAACATTATCAATGTCACATATGTTTGGTCAATGATCAAAGGGATTTAAAATATCGTGTTCTGATGAGTTTAGGGGTTCAGTTGACAAATTGATAAGTAGAAGGGTCCAACTTACAAATGGAGTCAAGTACAAGGATCTCCTAGGTCATTCCGCCTCTATTTTGTTTTCTCACTGCATTCTCATTATGAGTGTTGTCTTCGACTTGGGTTTATAAGTCCAAAGAAGTGTATATGGTTGATTTTACGTTGTAGTTCGATGATGTTTTGATACCTATAAATATTTATGTTTGAGCAATAGGTTCCAGATCACAACATTTAGCATACAAAGACCGAAACATGCAATTATTTCATCTATATCGGAATATAGATTATGCAGTCAACAAGCATGTACAAAATCTAAAAATAACGATAAGTCACCAAATTTTTATTAGCAACACATCGGTGAAACAAACAAAGAAGAGATGGGAGAAAGGACTCACCAGACATAAGCAAATGAAACCGATAAAATCAGTAACACGATGGAAGAAAGAAATAAACAGGGGATAAAAACTACTAAAAAATGAAGTGAAATTGCAAGAGGCAATGCATACCTAGGCTAGAGTGACTTAAGTTTCAATGAAAAATGGCATATGAGATCTTCCATTTTACAAATCACCTTTTCTAAAAGCTTGAATAGAGAATAAGGATGGAAAGATTGAACTGGATATTTTAGTGGGAAGAGGAAACACATGTGTTTGAAGATGCACTACACACGTCATTTGAAAAAGTAATGGGTCAATTTGGTAAAGTGACCCTTTATCGGTACAACTTATGCTGCTTTTGGTCTAACAATTTTATGCAGTGTTTGTACTCATCTTGTTAGCTTATAAATATGAGAATATATATATATATATATTATATATATATATATACCAGATGAGCAAAGCCCGTGCAGACCCAATATGCTATTTAGTTTAGTTAAATATGTTGTAAAGATCTCAAGTGTACATACTTGCTCTTCAAAATATTACATCATGGCTACTATTGCAACATCTAAAAAATTATATTCATCGTCTCTTAGTTAAAATTATACACTTTCAATGTTGGGGATCTAAATACATCTGCTAAAGTTGATGCTTTTCTATTATTTATCCTCATTTGAAATCTCAAAATTCACATCATGTGAGTTCCTGTAAATTATTTATCGCTCTATGAGGAGTATCCTGCAAATGTAAATTATTAGAGGTTGTAGCTCAAAAACACCTAAGACATGAAAACTTGAGCACATTGAAAAAGACGAAATGTAACACATATCGAACTGAAAAGAAATTAGCAGTGGTATCAATTAATTAACTGTCTCCTTTTATGCATAATTGGCTAATGGCGTCAAGTTGCCTCGCAGTCGACAATCCAGAGATAAAATTCATGGCTATATCGTCCCACTTTCAAGAGGTGATGGACCAACTCAACCATCGGATGAGGGGTTCAACATGTCCCAAAATGAATTCTTAATATTGTTTTCTTTTCCTTCCAGTAAATTCTCATTTTTATTATTTTTCCTGATGTAATATAGTGTTGTATTTTTTTTTATGAAGTATGACAATATCTACGGTTAATATTTCACAAATGATTGTGTTGTATTTCATAATTCAATTATATGTATACAACTTAACAAATATTTTTTTTTGTTAAAATTTATAGATGAAAAAATTAAATTTTTTGAATGAGACTAAGAAGACAAAAGGTACATATACATGTAATTATATTTATATATGTCATTTATATACTTACACGATTATGTTTATAACAAATAAATACTATATTTTTTTGTAGGTGTACACTATGAAATTGATAATGATTTACTAACCATCCTAAGGAAGGCATATGTTGATCGAATTTCTCTAACACTATTACAAAACACTACTCTCCTTTGATAACAACTTCTTGATATGTATGTGTCTGTTAAAAAATGGAGGCTACTGTTCCTTAAAAAGAAGGTAGAAACTTTAAGGCATTAAATACTTTGCAACCATAGTGCAGACATTTAAATTATATGGTGACATATGGAAAAAAGAACTGTTATCAAGTTGAATACTTGATATATTATAAGAATTGCATATTTGAAGTCGTTAGAGTATTACTTTTGAAATTCATTTGATAACAATTTTTTAGTATGATGTGTTTTCCAATGATAATGATATCAGTTGAATATGCTCACCACTCTTTGATTCGAGCATGTATTTTACACATCACACACTTATATTTTAAAAATTATTTGTACTAATTAGCACGGTATACACGTGCAACGCACGTGTTCCAGAACTAGTAATTAGAAATACGAAAGTTCATATAAATAATCTTGCAAGAAGTTATACTTATACCCACCAAATTGTTGTTACAACCGTATAAATCAAGCATCAAAGAGCCCACAGAATACAATTGTAGAAGAATAAAACAGAGAGATTTTTTAATGTCATCTGACCACCAAAAAATTATTTTGGATGCTCTTTAGAATTGTTTTGTGATAAATATGAGAGAATAGAGTTTAGGATATGGTGTAAATACAGTACTCATATTTTTTTTGAAAAAGAAAACAGTACACTTGTTTAACATAAGTGAAATACAGGTGTCTGTGGAGACGAAAAAATATCAATTTACCCTTAAGTTGATTCAAACTTTACAGTATAATTTAAGTAGCTTTCCATACAATTGTATGTTGTTGTGTTCGTGTAACACTAGTCGTGGTGCCACCCGTGGTGGCCACCACGAGTCGTGGTGCCACCCGTGGTGGCCACCACGAGTCGTGGTGCCACCCGTGGTGGCCACCACGAGTCGTGGTGCCACCCGTGGTGGCCACCACGAGTCGTGGTGCCACCCGTGGTGGCCACCACGAGTCGTGGTGCCACCCGTGGTGGCCACCACGAGTCGTGGTGCCACCCGTGGTGGCCACCACGAGTCGTGGTGCCACCCGTGGTGGCCACCACGAGTCGTGGTGCCACCCGTGGTAGGTGAGGCAGTAAGCTCATGAAGCTTCCCAAGAAAGGCTCCCCTTCACGAGCCACTTCACAACTCGTGGTGAAGACCATGGACCGTGGGAAGGCTCGTGGGGTTGCCTTCACCTCATGGGAGGCTTGTCAAGTTGGGGAGGCTACTGGTCAAGGGACCACGGGCACCACCACGAGCCGTGGTGCCCTTGACGGGTCATGAAGATGGTCGTGAGGCCTGGCACCCCACTTTAAAGTGGGGGTTATTTTAGGTAATTCCTAATTAGGTAGTTATTAAATGAGGTCATTTTGTATTCTTTTTATACACCTAAATAAGCCCTTTTAAGTCATTAACCAACCCATTTAATCCTTTAATTCCCAAAACCCAGAAGAGTTCATCTTCTCCAAAAATTCTCTCTCTAGAACTCAAGGAAGAAGAAGAAGAAAGTTGAAGCTAGGGCTTGAAGAATCAGTTTTTTTCTCCTCAAATTCGTGGTAAATATTCAATAAGGTATGATAACTCTTCATCTATGGGTAGCCTTCACTCATAGAGCCCTTCCAAAACCCCCAATTTCAAAACTAGAAAATTCAAAAGTTAGGGTTTGACTTCAATCTCATGGATTCCTTTCAAATTCGTTTTAAATGATTGAATTATATTTTTTTATGAATATATTGATGATTTATATGATTTTAAGTTGAATTCCTCAAGAATCCATGAATTACCCTATTTTCTCAAATTGGATCGTAAAGTGTGGGTATTGAATTATGCAAGTAGAATACTATAGAATTGTGAATGTTATGAATTGATTACTTGAATCATGTTATCATTCATGTCTAATGTAGTAATTCTTGATGTGTTGGTGAAATTATGATCCATGGTCCTTGAAGGGACAAATTATGAAGAATTATGTATGATCATGATTATTTATGTACATTGTTTTATGAATACTTTAGAAAGTAATGTGATTATGACTATGATGTAATTGTGATGTTGTTGAAAGGCTATTCTCAATTATATTCTTATGAATGATGATGACATGTTGTGAACGATTTTCTCACAATATGGGGATTCTTAGGTTGAAAGGCTCTTCTCACCTATTGAATCTATGAGCTATCTAATGAATGCTGTTGGGTTGAGATGGATATTGATAGAGATGAAAACTTATACGTGAGTTGAGGCGGGGTTTCTAGTAACAATCTTTTGAGATGGATACTCATACATGAGTTGAGGCGGGGTATCTAGTAGCAATCTCCATATTTCATTTCTCCCATAATAATGAACTCAAGTAATGTAATGATAATTACTTCGTGGGGAATAATGCCAAGCACCGAGTGGATATTGATTGAGATAGAAACTCATACGTGAGTTGAGACGGGGTTTCTAGTAGCAATCTCTTGAGATGGATGCCCATACGTGAGTTGAGGTGGGGCATCTAGTAGCAATCTCCTTATCCCATAAACTATGTGCCCTCATAGGTTATTAGCTAGTGGATCCACCTAAGCTAAATGTTACCGGTCCTACCTTAGGCAAGTAGACCACCCTTTTCGGTGTGGGTAACACCGGATTCCATGATTTGCACACATGGTCTATGTCGGTTAAAGCTTACCCCCCACAATGAATAAAAATGAACTATGGCTTCTCAAGAATGCACTACTTAGTGTGGGTGGGGGTATGAGACTTCATCCATGCATTGCACAAGTATGCTTTGAGAGTTGTCATAGTGTGTTCCTTTATGTAATAATGTTTTATGAAATGAATATGCTTATGATGATGCTACTAAGTATGTTGATATGAAGGCTAATGGTAATGAAGTATGCTTAATGTGGAATTTTGCTATGAGTTGCTTTCCTTGATATGACTTAGTAAATATGAAGGTTTCCTTGTCTATGAGTATGAACTAAGGATGACATCAAAGAATGGTAAGTATGATTATGGTGGCCTAATTAAAAGTGGTACTTAGTATAGATGTGATTATGGGATCTTTATCTATGCATTGCACAAGTATAACTTAGGGTTACTTATGAGATGGTGCTATTATGCTATGATGGTCTATATGTTGAATATGCTTGTGACTTATGCTTTTATACTAAAGTGCATGATGATTCTCAAACTTGGTAAATGCATGCTTTTTCAACTAAAATGTCCTTTTTAGCATGTTTTCAAGGTTTTTATGCATGGCTATCATACTTAGTGCATATTTGTACTAACCCATATTTTCTACATTTTTCACAAAGTGTAGGTTCCGGTTCTTAAGGTGATCTTCTTTTGGTTCAAGCTTGGATCGACTATTCTCCTAGCTTGTGGTGAGTCCTCAAGATTCGAGGACGTATGAGTCATTAGTAGTTTCTTTCTAGTTATTTCATTTTGGATTGTTGAAAGGGTTGTGACCCTATTTTTGATTCAAAGATTGTATTAGATGGCTAATTGAGACAAGTTTAGACTTCCTCTTGCTTTAATAAAAGACTTCGATTGTATGGACAAAGTTTTAAAATTTCCGCATCATTTCTTTTATCCTATGTTATGATATGCTAAGGGCTTGTATGAGACCCCTTCGGGGTCAAGTACGCCTTGTCATATCTAGGGGTACCCCTGGGTTGTGACAGTACATCCCACCTAAATGCCATTTCTAATATAGGGTAGTGTGTATGTGTGTCTGTGGAGACGAAAAAGTACCAATTTATCCTTAAGTTGATTCAAACTTTTCAGTATAATTTAAGTAGCTTTCCGTACAATTTTATGTTGCTGTGTTCGTCCCACCTAACTGCCATTTCTAAAATAGTGTGTGTGTGTGGGGGGGGTGCGTGTGTGTCGGTGCGTGCACTTGCTTGATCAATAGTTAGGATTTTTGTCACGTTTTTTCAGACATATATATTGATGTAAATTTAAAAAAATAGTTATATAATAATTACTTTTTTAAAAAATAAATCAAAGTCACTTAATTATGTCTCTCTAACACCAGAATCATAGAATTTTGAGTCATCCATTTGGACACAAATTTTGAAATTGAAACTTTGGAAAATTTGGACATGCATTTTAATTGAAAAAGATTTGAAGTGAAAATGCCAAATATCTAAAAGCTGATGTGAGTCTATATATTTTGGGGCTTCAAAAAAGCCAAATATGCTAAAAATTTGATTAGCAAATAAATATATTTTGAAGAGTAATGTTAAATGGCCAGAAAATTTGATCAGAAATTTAAAAAGTCTATAATATCTTTTTTATTTTAAAATAAACTGATCTTTCTTCCATTTTTTAATTAAAAGACATTAAAGTTAAAAGTTTAAAAATATTCAAAAAGGTAAAATAACATAGTGTGAAATATGTTATTTTATAACCAAATTCAGGCCAAATTTTGTAGCCAAAATGATTTTTCATATTTTGAAAAAATGCTAAAAACATTGTTTCCAAGACGAGATATGGATGGACCAATGAGAGAGGGCTGCTAAGTCAATAATAGGTTCTCTGAATAGCTCTGCGCTTTTTCCCCAAGGAGAGAACTGAGAAAACAAACGAACTGAGAAAACAAACGAACTGAGAAGACAGCCTGTAACGATTCGATCAGAATGCTGCAAGGCGACAAATCTCCCATGGGGAAATGGGTCGCCTCATCATTCATCCTAACCATATTCCTCTTCTTCTCCATTGCGGAATCCACCAACAATTCTCAGGCAATTCTTACTTTTTTCCTTTTCCATTCTTCTACTTCAATGCATTTTCCTTTTTGCATTCACCAATCCATATTTTTTATATAAATGTCAGGTTCGATGTAGCAAAACATGTGTAGCAGAGAACTGTAATTGTATGTCTTCTCTTTCCCCCTTTTAAATTCCTTCTTACACAATGCATACTTAATTTACTTCTTCTTTTCAGCAATTGGAATTAGATACGGGAAATATTGCGGAGTAGGGTGGAGTGGTTGTCCAGGGGAGAAACCTTGTGATGATCTAGACGCCTGCTGTAAGATTCATGACGAATGTGTAGAGAAAAATGGTACTATTCCTTTTAATTCTTGTTCAAATTTATTCCATTTACTTCTTCTTGGAGTTTTGATTACTGGTTTGAGCTTGAGTACAGCTTGTCTCTCTTGTGAGAGTGAAACCTTATATTATTGAAAATTAGTTGGTAGCAGTATTGCCACATCTTGACATACAAACTTTGGTTGTATATTTGTACCTTAGTATAAAATCAGTTGTCATACTTGAACTATGTAAATTTTATCTGATTGGCATATTGTAGTTAAAACGAATACAAATGAATAGCTAAAGCGATAATCCATAAATTCAAGAATAGCAAAATAGCATATATGCAGAGTACTAATGTGGTATTTTCAAACTAACGTTATGTGACTCATAAGATATACATTTTTTGATAGACATAGAAGAAGTCATTTTGGACTCATTACTAGTAGATAGTAAAGAAAAGTATCTTATCTTGACGTTGACGTCTTCAAAATGCATATGAACCTAGTAGTCTGTGAGTTTCTAAAAATCTGAACTCTAAAGTCTTAGTTCAAAATATGTGGACTTGGAATTGAATAAGACAATACAATTAGAAGGATTAACAGTTGATTCAAAAGTCAAGTACTGCATGAAATGCACCTTAGTTACTTGTCCAAGACAAGAAACTGTCAGCATCTATTTCTCTGTAGCTTAAAAATATGATAGGCCTATTATGTACTGGGAGGATATAGAGGCTTACTTGGTGTTAGCCCTTCAATCTTTGATGTGACGGTCAAATGTCTGGCTGCATCAGCCTGAATTTCGATCTGAGCATACTAATATGATGCGGAATGAATCGGTTTCAAGTCCTGTATTTTGTTGCCCAAAGAGCTATATATGCACCATTCAAATAACTGCCCAATTGAGAATGTGGATATACCTTCAGAAAATCCTGATATTGTTTGTGTATTTTTGCACAGTTGCTCCAAAACAATATTACCTTTAAGGTGAAAATGGAGTAATTTCTAATGGCCATTTATCTATCACATCACTACTAGATTCTGACCACTTAGCATGCAGTTAAGCTATTTCAAATCAGACAAGGAATCTCAAGACAATCTGATTGTGTAAGAAAATTGAAATACAAAGAAAACAAACAAGGAAACACTACTGTTGAATGCTGTTTTCTTTTTTCTTCTTTCCTTGTCCTCTTTTGAGATCATTGCCTGAGGAAGAGCGTTTACATACTACACTTGACACATCTTTCAAATATGTTATTTTATTTCTCACATGGTATAAGAGTTCTTATGAGAAATTTCTTGCTATGGAATCACCAGTGCCAAAAGAGAATATATTCTCATCTGCAGTTTTCGAGCCAATCCCAGTGCCCTTTGTGATGCTCTAGAGGTCCACTATCACCTGCATTAACCTGTTATTCTCAGAACCCTTTTTCAGGGGAGTTGGAAACTATTGCATCTTTTCTAAAGAGGATTTCTCCATCTTATCTAACAAAAATTGAATTATGGAACTTTCTCCTCTTTTTCTGGCTTTACCAGTTATTTTTCAGCGACCTTGACTGAGCTTTCCCGCAGAATTATGCCTTTCTGATTACTTTTGAAAATTATCTGATACTTGAGGGTCAGTCAGGGCTTTTGACTTTAGCCCACAAAATTTCTGAAGAAGCCAGTGAAATATTGTAAGTCTTAAGCAAATAGATTATTTCAGCGACCTTTTTGTGCTTGAATATCCTATATGATTATAATGCCTTCCTTCGGTGCCAGATGCAATAGTTTCTATTAGTAGCTTCTGTCCCTAAAGTAATAATCTTGTCTACTAAACTATGATTGGCCATCATAATTCATATTACGAAGTAAATATTTTAAAGCAAAAAGGGATTAGCTCAAGGAATACTAAAGAATGTGCTAATGACAATGTTATGTAAAATAAACCTGCCACTCCTAATCACTTGATAATATGTTGTAGTTAAGTTTCTTTCTCCCAAATAGGTTTTCCATATGTTAATGATGAAAACCTGGACAAAGATCCCAAAATTCATGAGCATGGTACTTCTGGAATATCTCCTCTATGTAATTTTTAAGGGCCTAGGTAACATATCAATGATACATTTTAGTTTCTTGTTGCACGAAGTTTCACCAATGCTTATGTCAGGACCCAAGACTATCCCCTAGATGTGACATGGTGCCTAGAGCCACAAGTGACCCCAAGCTAACCACATGGCATGAGATGACACTAAGATAACATACATAACTGAATAAAATGAAAACAGACTAAAGTCTCAAAGAGCTATCATATCATACAGGAGAGATTTGATACCAAGGCAACATATGAGGAAACAACCACTGTCCGAAAAGCCTCTAATCATAATGAGTTGCTAGGACAAGTCCCTAGCTAACTATATGCTATCTGAAAACTAATGGTAAGGACAAGAAGAAAATTATAAGTGGTGTCCTCGAGGAGATGAGGACTCACCTGCTCTCCTAACTGGTTGATAGGGGCAGGACTAATCGTGGGCCTGATGAGGTTCGTCAGAACCTATATTATGAAACAATATAGGCAAAAAAGTATACGGTGAATACTCGAAATGTATTGAGCATGAGTAAAATGCATAAACATGATAAGTCTGTAGAACATGCTAATGCAATGACCAAGTAAACATAACATGAAAACAGATGACTGAATGGGAAAACATAATACAAGATCATGCAATATCTGAAATTTGTGGGATGTATATAATAGTCGATATAAACCATGTGAGCTACAACATGGAGTTCATTCTGCTCTCACATAAAAAAAAGAGTGTTTTACTTGCCAAGGTAAGGACCATGAAATCTGAGCTAAGGTGGATCCATTAGCTAATGTCTATATGAGACAAATCCTATGGTGGCACATAGTTTTGGGGCTTAGAAATTGCTACTAAAGGTCCATGGATGCTAAACGGAAACCTTCATCCCAAAAGTTCACTCGGTGCCAAGTATACTCCCAACGGAGACATGTATAAATCTGAAAACAATAATGATCTGAAAATACTAAATCATTCATGAAAAATATGATAATTTGAGTAGCTCCTAAATCATGATAACTGAACATAATCTGAAGGCCTAACCCATCGGTGGCCTCCTAAAGTTGGCACGAAGTTTCACTTAGACACCTTTACTGGATTCCACTGTGTCATTTTGACACTTTTTCTTTCATGGCACAATGAGTGTGATACACTCATTATATGCGCGTGAGAGACTTATTAAACTATTTTTAATTTTATTTTCTTCATCTTCTTCCCCATTATCAGACAACATCTTCCCAAACTTCAATGAATTCTAGCAGCATAGATTTCCTCAAGTTTGAACACATTTTCTTATTTTGTTTCCCTTCTTCCTCGATTTAGTTTGACAAAAAATAACATATATCTTACCTCTGATTTTTTTAGAATTTGAAGCATTTAAAAAGAGATAGGTGTTAATGGAGGAAAGCACATCACATCGCCTTTGTCCTTTCTTTTAGTAGCTGATCTGATTATTGAAAGGTCTAGAAAAGTTTCAAGAAATTAATCTTTAGTACTAGAGAACTCATATTGCACAAGACTTTGATTGTTGGGGGATAAAACAAAGCAACTTTGGATAAGAAAAACCGTGGGGGTCGGGATTGTTTTCTGCAAAAGAATGCTGGAGAAGATGGGTTGCGGGGTGTGTGTGTGTGCAGGGGGATGCGGGGTGCAAGGGAGGGGATGGAGCGTTGCAAAATAGATTTTAAAATAGTTAAATTGTTTAGGTAAAATGCTACATGTCATTCATTCATTGGCTATTTTTTTCTTAAATTTAAAATTCATTGTTTAAGAATTATTTTGAACACAAATGACAAATGTCCAAATTTAATTTGACACTTTACACATCAACCGCGAGTATAACACACCCACCCACTATATTTTTGCTGATTAAAAAAAAAGTGTCAAAATGACACAACGAAACCCTATATGAGGTGTTTAAAATGAATATCGTCCAGTTAAGGTGTCTAAGTGAAACTTCATGCCAACTTTAAGGGGTCACCGATGGGTTAGGCCTAATCTGAATGATACAATATTTTAAAACATCTAAATTATGACAATCATATATACTGAGAGATACTTCAATTAGAAGCATCATACTTCATGGAAATTATGATAACATGAGACATGCATGTGAAAAATAGCATAATTATTGTTGGGTTTTTAATAAAGAAATAAAAAAAATAACAGAGAAAGACTTTGAGAGAAAAAATACTGCAATATTATCAAAGGGAATTATTTTATTAATAATTCAGAGACTTGCATTTATAGATATAATTCCTAACTAAAAATAGAAAAATAAGATACTAACTTATCAACTTAATTCAAATAACAAATAAAAAGAACTAACTCCTAAATATAAGTTAAATAGGACTCTAATAACATAATTTAAAAATCCTAAAAATAGCTAACTGTTTTATTTCTGCAATATCCTGAGACATATTCTCAACACTCCTTCTTGGATCAGGAATTGCAGATTGTAGTCTCATCTGAAATTGACCTTGTGAACAAATCTGCTAATTCATCCTTTGTCTTGCAAGGCTTGTGTGCATCTTCTGTTGGATTAAATGAGAAGCTCTTACCTCTCATTTCAACTTGTAAAATCTCTTGCTTAGTAGAATAAAAAATTCGACAATAGTTGTCTCCAAATAATAATTTAAATCCTTTTTCTATTAACTGACCAACACTAAACAAACTTTTATCAATATCACGCACATAAAGAACCTCTGAAATTATTTTTGTATCTGAATTTGTTTTAATTGAAACAAACCCTTTTCCTTTTGCAGGAATACAATCACCATTCCCAATTCTGACTTTCTTATTTTCCATAGGAATGACCTCTTTAAAAAGATTTCTTTCATATGTCATGTGGTTTGTACAACCACTATCAATCATCCAAAAATCAGATTTTTTGGTTGAAACACAAGTTGCCACAAATAAGTGGTCTTCCTCTTCTTCTTCAGTAGTGACTTGGGCAACTGTTTCATCTTTTTGAAATTTGCTTTTGCAAATCACAGCTTCATGACCAAGTTGTTTGCAGTTCTTGCACTGTGCATTTGGTCTTTTCCAACATTTATATGGAGGATGTCCATTTTTTCCACTACAAGGTGGGTAATTTTTCAAAAATTTACCCTTGCTTTGAGTTTTGTGGCTGGCTACTAATGCTCCTTCAACCATGCCATCTTGCCTCATAAGTCTCCTTTGTTCCTGAGCATGCAAAGAATTTAACAATTCTGCCAAGGTAATTTTGGACAGATCTTGTGTGTTTTCCAAGGTAGTTATACATGCTTCATATCTTTCGGGCACTGTAACAAGAACTTTTTCAACAATTCTTGTATCTTTAAATTCAGTGCCTAGTGATCTTACCTTGTTGACAATACCAAGCAATCTGTCAGAATATTCCTTGACTGTTTCTGACTCTTTCATTCTCTGCAATTCGAATTTCCTCATTAAATTTAATACCTTCATTCCTCGTATTCTTTCATCTCCAGCATATTCTTTCTTCAGATAATTTCAAATATCTTTTGGTGCTGTGAGAGTCATGATTTTCATGAAAACAGTTGTCGAAACAGCAGCAAACAAAGTTGCTTTTGCCTTCGACTTAATGGTTTTCTTTTCCTTGTGACTCTTGATATGGGCCACGGTGGGATTATTTGGCAGCAGATTAATTTCATAATCCTCGAACATGAAAATACTTGCATGCTATGAGTTCATCAAAACATCATTGAAAACATTGAATTAGAATCAATTCCTGCATAATAGGATCAATCATTAAGAAGAAATCGAAATTCAACAAGAACCCATAAGAAATCATGAAACCCTAGAATTTGGGAGATTTATAATTGAGAAATTGAGGTTTCTTTGGGACTACCCATTAATAAAGTTCCCACATACCTTGATTGAAACCCTAGCTTTAATCCTTCAATGGAGACTCGAAATCTTGGAGCCCTAGATTGCTTTAGGGAGAAGACTTGAGAAAGGGAAAATTGGATTTTGGGAGAATGAGAGTGAATGGGGAGGGTCTTAGGAATCAGTTACACCCACTTAGAATAAGCCAAAACGACATAGCATAGGAATTAAAAGAGTAGGAAAAGACTAAAAAGTCTCTTATTAAAAATTGCCGAATAGGTACTACGAGGGCATCTATAGACCGTAGTTCCTTCTACGACCTGTAGAAGCCTATCTACAGAAACCACCTGATTTATGAACTTCCAACCACGAGACCATATTACGGATCGTAATTCCTTATACGATCCGTACTATCCAACCGTAGAATCCCAACTACTGGAATTACCAAGTCTCAGAAGAATGAACCACAAACCTAATTACAACTCGTGGTTCCTTTTATGAGTCGTACTGATGGGTCGTCAACCTAATGCACCGATGGTCCTAAAGTTTCAGGGCTTGGAACTATGAGAGCCTTTCCACGACTCGTGAAACAAACCACTACTTGTAAATATCACTCGTCCTGTTCAAGTCAACTTTCCAACTTTCAAAAAATTCTTTACGCGGGGTGTCTACGACCCGTAGAACTTAGTATGATCTGTAAAGTCACTCGTAACCAATGAGACCCTTAACCTGATTTTTGAAGTCCAATTCACGGATGGTTCCCACTAGCCATATGCCATTCTACGACCCGTAGACTATGCTTGTAAACTCCAAAATTCTACACACTTCCGTAGATTTCTGCACTTTCCTAGTTTATCGGAGTTAGGCACTTTCGAGGTGTTACAGCTAAAGTATGTGGCTTCTTAGGTTATAAAAGAAAAGGCAAAAAACCTAATATACCCCTCAATTATGTCATTTAAAACTGATAATCTGATATACCTCTCGTTATAAAAGTAGCTCATATATCCCTATTGTTACACAAATGACTCAAATATCTTTTATCTTTTTCCTCTAACGGAAGTGAAGAAGATAATTTTAAATTTATTTTTAAAGTTTTTTATCAAAAATATATCCATATAGGTATAATTGATCCTTCTCACATGTATTTTTTTTTTTTTGACTTTTAAGATTCAATGGCTAATTTGAATTTGTTATTTCAATGATCAAATTTATTTTTTCACCAACTACCTTATAAAATTTATCATAGATGCCCAACTTTTTTTTTTTCTTTTACAGATACAAAAAAAATTACAATATAGCCGCAAAAAAAGTTTTAAATTTTTTCATACTTTTTTCTCTTTCTCCATTCACACTTCTCTCATTTTATTTCTCATATATTTACACAAAAGAATGAAAAAAAAATTGAGATAAGAATAAGAAACTCAAATAATGATAATCAAAGAAGTAAAACAAAAATATCATGTGTGAGAAGGATAATATATACCCCTATATGATTTTTAAAACAATTAAAAATCAAAATAATAAATTTAAAATCAATTTTTTTCATTTCTGTTATATGTAAAGGGTATATGTGAGTCACTTTGGTAACAATAGAGGGATATATGTGGGTGATTTTTGTAATGGTAGGATATATATATGCGAGCCACATTTGTAACGAGGGGTATATCAACTCTAAATAGCAAAATTGAGGGGTATATCAGATCATTTTCCCTAAAAGAGTAAAAACATTAATGTTCAGATCACTTCTAGACTTCCATTTGAGTTTTTAGATTATTGTGCATCAGATAACCTTTCTTATTAGGGGTGGGTGTTCAGATTGGATTTTGGGTCTTCAAATTCAAGAAATTACAATCTAAATAAGTTTGGATTGGATCAGTTTTTTCGAAGTTCGGATTGGATCAGTTTCTATCTTCTTCTTCGGATTAATCGGTTTGGTTAATTTGGATTTTCAGTTTTGAGTCTACAAGTTGAGTTGGTTCTTCTTCCTACAAAAATGAACATCCAAGTACAGTATTCATGTCAAACTGTCATTGATAATTCCCCATGCCAAGCATTGAGGTCTGAGATTGACTAGTCTAAACATAGTAAAAAATCATGTCTAAATAAAAAATATTTTAACAGACTATTAAATATTTTGGATTTTCGAATATTTCAAAAATCCGAAGCTATCCAATCCATAATTTGAAAATCCAAACCAAAAATTCAAAATATTCGGACTTCGGATCTGCCCAAACTATACCCACCCCTATTTCTGATACATTAGGTTCTTGTGATTCTCATCATTGGCTTACACGTGAGATTTTTCTCAAATAATGCAGAGTACTTGGTCATTCTTACACTGCCATTTCAATTGAGACATAAAATGCATTCTTGGTTTAACTTTGTACATCTAAAATGGGGCACCACTCTTATGCATAAAGTTGGGGTAGATGACTTCCCTTTCAGCAGCCTATGGTACTACAGTCAAGAAAGAATCATGCCTTTCAGTTTATGAAATTTTTTAGTTTTTGTCTTTCTGGTGCCCCATATCACTACACTCTACAGGGATGGGGAGGGGCCTTGGTTCTTGGTGAGTTGGTATAAAAGCAGGCATGCTTTGATCAGTTTCTAAATTTTTCTGGAGAGGTGATTTTGTTGGTTAAACTGATCATAAAGCGATTCTCGGCCATTTTTTTTTTGTTAAAATCCTGCTGATGAGGAAACACTGAGAAATGTTTGACAAAGAAAGAGCAGTGAACTCAAAGGGGAACTTGTTAAACGGCAGCTTCTTTTGCTGGCATGAATTTCCATGTGAAGCTATAAGCTTCCAGATGATGCCTACTTTCCTGTCCCACATTATTCCAGAATTGACCATTTTGTTAGCAGTTTTTTTCATCCTAATTTTGGTAATTACACCTGTTAAAGAGAGGAAGAACTTGCAACAGAATATGGTTTGTTTGTTTGTCAGACTTCATAGTTATCAGACTTCATAGTTAAGTGTTTAATTCAACTGCTTCATACTTTCAGGTATGACCAATGTTAAATGTCATGAGAAGTTCAAGAGATGCATAAAGAAAGTGCAGAAGTCTGGGAAGGTCGGGTTTACTAGAGATTGCCCCTATGATGTAGCTGTTCCAACGATGGTACAGGGTATGGACATGGCTATTATGTTTAGCCAACTTGGAAACTCGAAGCTTGAACTTTGATCATTTCACTCTGCTAGCGGGAAACCGTATACTTGAAATGCTTGCATTAACCATTGCTTGCTGATTCAATTGTACAACAGGAATGTTATTCATCTCTTTTTAGGTGCTTTTCCTTTTTCAGAGGTCCATTTTGTATTAGCGCCAAAGACGTAGCTATTCAATTGTAAAGGTTTATCAGTGGAGGTTTCTGTATGTTTCTAATTGGTACCACTGTTTAGTGGTTTTTGAATAGGAAGAGACTTGACAAATTCATGTTGATTGGCTGCTGGATAAGCTGCATATTCGAGACACCTGCTAGTTTTGCTCAGATTTAGGGGAATGGATCAGATTTTCCCCCCTACAACAATAACAACATATCCAGTATAATCTCATATTTGCCTCTCTGTTGATAAACATAATATATACTAGTTTTGATGCACGTGCGCTGCACGTGAATATCAAATCATGTACTACACTATTTTTAGAAATAATGTGAATATTATTATTTTTTAAAATTAAGTAGAAAGTTATAAAATGAATGATTAAGTATAACTGTATAAGTTCCTATGAATAGTGGATGTAAACTTTCTTATGATTATTACTAAAAGTTAGTCACTCTTAAAATCTCTTAGTTATACCTCTAAAATATACTTTCTCCTCCCTCCCCCATAGTGCATTACTTAACATTTATGTTAGGAAGTGTTCAAATTTTACTGAACTTTGAGATTATCAATATCTATAAATTAGACTTGAAATTTTAAGAAGAGAATAACAAAAAAACATATAAAAATTGTAGTTTAAAAATGTAAGGAAGCCCCTCCATTTATGGTTAACAAAGGATAGTATGAGCATGTGCATAGTGTTTCTTATCATAAAATTCACAACCCTTCGGAAATGTCACAATTCATTGGTAAAGCCACAACTATTTGAAAAAGTTGTAACCATTCAATGTGAAATGATGTCTTCTTTTAATATAATATATTATAATATAATATAAATAAATAAAATATAATATAAAATATAGAAGATATGCTAAATTGGGTGTTTTAAGAAGAAGAACAATGAAATTTTTAAAAAATTGTAGTTTTAAAATTTGAGGAATCCCCTCTTTTTATAGCCAACAAAAGGTAGTGTATAAAAAAAATGCTTATTGTGCCTTGTAAAAAAAAAGTCACAACCCTTTATAAAAGTCACAACCCTTCAAAAAGGACACAACTCATCGGAAAAGTCATAACTCTTTGTAAAAGTCACAACCCTTCGGAAAAGTCACAGTTTTTTGAAAAAGTCTCAACCTTGTAGAAAAATTACAACCCTTCAAAAAGGTCACAACTCATCGAAAAGTTATAACTCTTTCGAAATGTCACAACCCTTCAATGTGAAATGGTGTGTGCTTGTAATATAATATAACGTAGTATAAATAAATAAATATAATACACTATAAAATATCGAAGATATACTAAATTTGGTGTTTTAAGTTGGGTGTGTTATAATAATTGCCAATGGTTTGGATCTGTTTCCACTACAATTTCTTGGTATTGTATTCGTTTAGCTACAATGAGCCTTTCAAGCCTCTAATTTATTCACAATCATATTTATTAACGATATCTTGGTATATTTAAAGAGTGAGGGTTAGAAAACAAATCATCTCATATTAGTTTTATAGACACTTCAGGATCACAAGCTTTATGTTAAGTTTTTTAAGAGTAAATTTTGGCTGAATTACGTGTCATTCCTAGGCAATGCCATTTTCAGTGAGGGTATCAAGGTAGATTCCCAATGATCGAGGTAGTAAAGAATTAGTTGAGACCCACGACGCTGACGGAGATTGAGAGTTTCTTGATTTGGTTGGGTAATATAGAAGATTTGTACTAGGTTTTCCCTATGTTTTTGCTTCATTGACCAAACTAACCTAGAAGAAGATCAATTTTCAATGGTCGAATGCATATGAGAAAAGTTATGAAGAGTTGAAAACCAAATTGACTTTTGCCCAAGTATTGATCCTACAAGAAGGAACTGATGGGTTCATAGTATATTGTGATACTTCAGAAATTGGTCTAGAAGTGTCTTGATGTAACATGAGAATGTAGAATCTTATTCTTCCAGAAAACTTAAGAACCATGATAAGAACAATCTGATCCACAACTTAAAATTAGCAGCAATGGTTTTTTCCGGGGGATCCTTCTGCAAGAATTGAACGAACCAAGTTAATCTATACTAGAGTGAGGAATAAAAAGCAACAATCAATTAGCTGTTTTGATTTCCCATGATTATGTTAGCTTAGAGAAAAAGGGGAAGGACACCATCGGAGGCAAGCCCTAAGTCAGAAAATCGATAATTAATTTTTTTTCCAAGTAGGATTTGAACCTACGATCTATCGATTAGCGTGCATAGACTTCTGCTTTCCTTAGGAGGATTTCTTGTCTTATGAAAAGAAATTTAATTCATTTTTTCGGGAATACTGGAAAAAGTCACTCATCCTTACACTACTAAAAAACTGCCAAAAAACGATGGACTGCATCGCATTTTTGGTCAAAATCAACGAAAAGCGACGTAGTCATATTCGTCACTTTTTGGCTAGACGCTTGTCCGTCGCTTTTTGATTATTTTTTTCAGGAATTTTTTTTAACAAAAGCGACTGACTGCGTCGCTTCTTTTATATTTTCATTTATTTTTTATTTCCAATAAGTGACGCAGTCCGTCGCATTTCTAGAAATTAATATTTTAAAAATCCCAGAAAAGTGACGAACTAAAGGACACTGTCCGTCGCTTTTCTGGAATTTAATTTTTTAAAATACCAAGAAAAGCGACGGACTAAAGGACCCTGTCGGTCGCTTTTCTGGGTTTATTTGAAAAAAATAATGCAAAAAAGCAACGGACAAAACCACCCTGTCCGTCGTTTTTTTCTGCAATTTTTTGACGCTAGTTTCTGCTGCCACCTGCAAATATAAATCAATCAATTCAATTCAATTCATATTCAACTAGCCCAACAAATAATATAATGTAAACACACAACATATACAACATCAAACTTAAATCAATCTTCAAAACTAAACAAATCACAATACAAAAACTTATAAAGTATTTCACAATGTGTTTCAAAATGTGTTTCAAAAGAGATCTAAACTAGGGAGTGACATCTACAAAATCATCCTCCTCATCACTATCGTCGTCGGTGTCCTCGGGAGCCGAAGTAGTAGGTCGACGAGCGAGGTTCAGCACTTGTTCTTTGATTTGCTGAACGATCGCACTCATGCTTTGTTGTTCAGCTACTCTTCTCTGCTCCGACTCTGCCAGTGCCGATGTAAGCTGTGCTATTTGAGCCGACATAGTAGCAATCTGAACACCGTCAAGTGCCTCGGCTTGCGTGACGATCCAATACCTTCTAAGCCTGACTGGAGTCTTCTTACATCGTTTCGAGAGCCTCGACCATAGACTCTACCCTTGTGTGTCCCTCCCTACCACTTTCTCTGTCCAAATTTGGGTGGACAGTTCATGTGTCATTTGGAACGAACTATCCAAATTCTTAGCGACGTACTGATGAAACTCATTCTGCATATTAAATATAAAAATTAACCTCAATATATATATACATATCATAAATATATTCACTATTAATATATATTATTCATATTAAATAACATACAAAAGTTCGTTCGACCCTTTCCTCGACCCACACATCCGGATCCGACTCATTTTTTTTCTTCTTCACACGAGTCTTCTTGAAAACCTTTGGTTCAATGGGAGTGCGCCCCAATTCTTTTTCCTATAAATAAAAATTGAAATTTATAACGATATATATGAATAAACTAATTATTTATTTAAAAGTTTGAATTAGAACTTACCATCTCTCTTGTAATTGTTCCAACTGTCTTTGCACCTTCAGTGTGCAACGATCCACCCTTAAGACTGCCTTTAGCCTTTTTGGCTTGTTCGGAAATTGCCTTAAACTTTTCTGTGTTCTAATATGCACGCAAATCATCAAAACATGAGGCAACATCCAACCCGAACGTTGATCAGTATCCCAAACTTTCTTTAGACAGCTAGACAGTCTCACGGATGCCCTCCTCTCAAATGTGGTCGCAATGACCAAATTGTACCTCAACTCCCAAGTACACATAGTCTGAAAAAAATTGAATAGCGTTAATTAGATCGATAGTAAAAAGTAAAGTATACTAAAATTATTAAATTTAACTAAAAATATATACCTTAAATTCATTAAACATCGCCTGGCGTATACTGTTTGGAATCTCGTTCCAAGAGTGATAAGCCTGTGTGTAAAGTCTTCTAACACAGTCTTTTAAAGCCCGGGCAGCATCCTTTGCAGGATGCCACCTGCAAAACACATAATAAATATGTTAGTTCATGAATAATATATTAAAGTATAAGAAATAAATAAAATAAAAGAACAAATAGATAACAAAACAAACTTACGATGATCCATCCGGCTCAATCATGACTCTACCAAGTCCGTCCTTCTGGCCAGGAGCTAGAGCAGGCATCGCAGCATATGGTGTAGCACTAGGTGCAGCTGTAGATGAAGGTGATACACTAGGATGCACAAAACGTTGAGTCAATGGAGGCGTACCGGCCATAGCATCCGACTGCTTGCTACTAGAATCTCCAATCCTCATGACAGATAACTGAGGAGATGTACCTATGGGAGATGGAGTACCATCCGATATCCACCTGCCGATAAGGGTCGTGGTCGACGAATAGCCTATAAAGGTAGGTCCTCGTAGCGACGTGGAGGCAATGCCTATGAATAGAGGAAACACCGGCTGGTCGATGATAATTAGGACAATATTGTCGAGGATCTGCCGTACCAAACGGAACAACAAATAAATGAGTATCATGACTGATGCGCTCTGGCGCAGAAGAAATAGATCCTGGAATATCCTCAGGATCTATGAGTCTCCTAGCTGACTTCTTCTTTTTAGCCTTATTAGTCTGGCCAACTCCAAGATGTTTGCGATGTTTATCACCGTCACCACTTGATAACATTTGTATGCAAATTTACATGTATAATATATAAAAATCATAAATTAAATAAAATTAGCAAAATAAATTAACTTACATATACTAGCTTTCATTCTACTACTATTCCTCCTCGCTTGTTTCAATTCCATCATTCTCCCATTCTTCTTCTTCAGTTGTTTCATTTTCATTATCGTCCCATTCTTCATCATCAAATGATTCATTTTCCTCATTCTCCGATATTTCTTTCTCAACATTCAGTATCTCATCATCAAATACTTCTTTTAATATGTGTTGAGGATGTTGTAGTGTGGTTTCCAATTCAATATCAACTTGTTGATGAACAATTGCAACATCATTTTGATATGCCACATCTAAGACATTGTCAATTTCAATTCTTCCCACATGCTTACTTTTTATATCAACCCACCAATCAGCTATGTCTCTACGCAATGGATATGAAGCGTAATACACTTGTTTAGCATTTTGTGCAATAATAAAAGGATCATAACTTCTGTATTTCCTGTTGTGCTTAACTTCAATTATATTATGTTGATGGTCCACCTTTGTGCCTCTATGTGATGGGTCAAACTACTCACACCGAAACAATACAATCTTCTTCTTAGGCCAACCTGAATACCTCACTTCAATAATCTCTTGAATGACACCATAATATTCAATAGTTTGGCCAGTACCATCAACATCACCTTGTATGTAGACGCCACTATTATTTGTTTTCTTGTTCCTAGAAACTTCTTCAGTTTGAAACTTAAAACCATTAGCACAATACTTATTCATTGTCAGTACTTGAGATTCAGGTCCAAGTGCTACTTCTTTCACTAATTGCAAATGTTGGACACTTGAGTATTCATCGTAAACCTACGTGATTGTTATTTCAAGTAATATAATTTAGTATAACATGAATATATTATTAAATACTTAGTGATTGCACACTTACATAGCTTCTTAGCCATTTGGAAAATTCTGTATAGATGGCTTCATTACCCTATGTGTTTACGAACAAGCTGATCATTTTACATTCAAGTATTTCGTTAGTTAATGAACACTTATTAATATGTAATTTGATAACATATTTTTAACACTTACTTGAGATATGGTTGAATCTCTGGACAATTAAGCAAAATATGTGTCACAACTGATTGCATTTTCATATCAGTGAAGCCTCGCTTTCCACGCTTTTTAAATCCTCGACCATTTTGATTAAAAATTGATATCGGTGGAGATAAAGGATCAATATCGCCTTCATCATTGCGATTGGGCCTGTTTCTCCTACATGACACATCATCACCAAAGTAACAAGAATAAAAATCATGAGTTTCTCTCCCAATATGACATTGAACAACAGATCCTTCGATCTTTCCCCTTTGCTTAATTGTTTGCTTGGAACTGCCAATTTTTCTGCATGTATATGCATATATATATGTTAATAAAAGACTTCGTGAATATTTCAAATGGGTACATCTCAAATGGATACATCCATCTTGTTTGAACCGGACCTTCGAGGCGGGCCTCTTGTACAAGGTGAATTGGAAGATGCTCCATCACATCAAAGAAACCACATGGAAATATCTTCTCCAACTTAGTAGTAATAACAAGAATATTTTCCTCCATCCTGTCTAAACTACTCTCCAACAACTTTCCAGAACACAAATCTTTTAAAAAAAGAGTTATCTCTGTGATTGGTTTTCATATCCTTTCGGGTAGATGACTAAAAGCGATAGGAATTAAAGTTTCCATGAACACATGACAATCATGACTTTTCATACCTATCAATTTTCCTTCATTCATATCTGTCCGCTTTCCTAAATTCGAAGCATAGCCCTCCGACATCCTCAAATTTTTAACCCACTCACAAATTTCACGTTTCTCATCCAATGTGAATGAAAAGCTAGCTTTGGGTTTAACTGTTTTACCATTTTGTAATTCCTGCAGCCATAACTCTTTTCTCCTACAATATTCCTTTATGTCCATTCTAGCTTTTGGATTGTCTTTTGTCTTACCCTTAACATCCATCATTGTGTTAAACAAATTGTCAAAATATTTTTTTTAAATTATATTTATTATTACATATGTCGTAGCAGATTGTCCTTCCAATACGGCAACTCCCAAAATATGCTTTGTTTGGTCCAATTATGTTCAACACCATATCCAGGAAGTATAGAAGGTGAAGCTTCTATAACTTTAGGTAATTGAGAAACTCTCTCCCAAATTCGATGCCCTGTGAGTAATAGAGGTGTGGGGTCACTTTCAACCTTATTTTTCCTAAATGCATTTTTCATCTTCCTAAACTCATGGTCCATTGGCAAGAACTGGCGATGACAATCAAACCATGTATTTTTTCTACCATGCTTTAAAGTGAATTTTAAGCCAAGAATAATTAGTTATATTCAAGTTCTAATTAAGCTCAACAATTTCAAGTTCTAATTAAATTCATCATATATATCCAATTTCTAAAATTAGTTATACATAAAATTCTAACTCAAGAATTAATTAGTTATATTCAAATTTCAAGTTCAAGTTCTAAATCTAACTTCAATTCATCTTAACTTATAACAATCAATCAATCCTAACTAAAATAAAAACTCCTAAATCATTCACTAACTAACTAACAATCAATAAAAAACAAATTATTCAATACTAATTAACAATATCTCAAACTAACAATCAATAAAAAACTAATTCAATACACTAATTAACAAATTCAATACTCAAATTGAAAGAAATTAAAAATAATTTCATGAAACCCTAACCTTGAATTAAAGGAGAAGGAGACAATGGAGAGACAGTAGGGTCGGGGTCGGGTCTGGCAGCGTCGGCGCAGTAGGTAGCGTTGGCGTCTAGAGAGAGGAAGAGAAGAGAGATGGAAAAATGGAGAATTTCGCATCTATGCTATCAGATATTTTTAAAAAAGTGACGGACAATGTCTCTTTGTCCATCGCTTTTTAAAAAATATTTGACCAACATTTTGACCAAAAAGCGACGGACTAAGAGATGTTGTCCGTCACTTCTTTAAAAAATAATTAATCAATTAAAATTAATAAAAAACGACGGACGACGTGGTTATTTTTTAATTTATAAATAATTATTTTTAATAAAAAGCGACGGATAGCGTCTCTAACTATTTTTAATAATTAATTATTAAATATATATCTATTTGGCATAAAATTCGCGAAATAAAGCGACGGACTAAGAGATGCTGTCCGTCGCTTTTTGTAAAATAATTTTAAAAAATATTATTTAAAAAAAATTATTTTTATTCAAAAGCGACGGACAGTGTGGCAATTGGCGTCGCTTTTCGAAGTGACGCCGTCCGTCGATTCTTAACAGATTTTTAGTAGTGTTAAACGCCTAAGGAGGATCCTATTCTTGTGCAATTGTTGTGTACTCCTATCTATTGTTGTTTCTATCAAGATAAGAAATCATATAATTCTTTCTATCCTTGTACTTTCTCGCTCTTATGGAGTTGTATTCCCTAGGTTATGTGGTTATATTTCCTGGTCTGACAGTATCAAGGAGAAAATATTTGACCTTTTTCGCCATTGCTCCTTCTTATGGGAGCTCACTAACATAAATCTTTTCACCGTTTCTCTTTAATAAGTTGTCCTCATTGGTTTTGCTGACAAATGATTAGGAGAAGGATAGTGCATAATCCATCAATCTAATCATACTATAACTGCCAAGTAAGAAGGCAAGCTTTATTCAATAGAATGTCATCCTAAAAGAGAACCAGTACCAGGGAATATATGAATCTATTTTCTCATCTTCTAAAGACCGAGCCGTGTTGGGTTATGAAGGTGATCTTGGCGTCATGCGGAAGCTTACAATTGCAAATCATTGAGATGTATATTAGATGACAAACAAAACTATTCTAAAAGACATAATATTATTAGAGGTTGGTCAAACGACCTACATATTAAAAACTAATAAAAAGAAAATATTAAAATTGTTTAGGGAAAATCTCCCCATAAACAAAACTCTTTATTGACTACATTGTGGATGTTCTTGTGTTATGCTATGCGAATAGGGATCTTCAATTTATAGATCTCCAAACTTTTCCTCTAAGGAAAGAATAAACCTAATATGAAAGAAAATTATATTTTCCTTTCAGTAAAAGTTAAATCATCTATGGTAACACTTTGACTTTTCTTTAAGGAAAAAAATAAACTTCAAATAAGGAAAGAAAATCAGGGTAAAACCCTAACAAGCCGTTCTTACAAAAGTCATCAATCCTTAAAGATGTTATCCATATATTATGACTCTTTCAGTCTTAGGTCTATCCATAATGAAAGTCCAAACAATAAGACATCACATTCTTTTGGTAGAGCACTTCTTTTTTAGGATCCTTATCTCATATTTAGTCTGTGCCAGTAGTGATATCTTGATTCGACTACCTCTCCCACTGTAACACTTTGGAAATTGGATAGTTGAAAGGAAAGGAAATGTCCAGATTTTTAGCCCTGAGGTAGTGACTACGAGTCGTTTCTACGGATTGTAGGAAGTCTTACGGGCTGTAGAAGGGAAGTTGTACAGTTGAGTTAAGTTTTTATTTTTAGAAAATTCTAGTTTATAAAGTTTGGTCTACGAGTAGCCAGGACGAGCCGTAGTAATTTGGATGTGCCATAGATGGCACCCGTAAAAGTGATTCATACTTAGTGGAATTTTGGACTTGAAGTTAGGTTCTACAAAAGGGTTCGACGGACCATAGAATGAATGACGGGTCATAGTGGTCTCATGGGAAATGAATGAATTTTGGGTTTCTGAAGTTAGTTAGTACGGGCCGTAGGAAGTCCTATGGTTTATAGGTCCAAACCGTAGAAGCCATCTGACATTTATTATTAAGGCTATTTGAGTCTTTTCCTATGCATTTAATACCTTTTACTATGTCGTTTTGACCCTAATTCTAAGACCTAAAACTACCTTCCAACTCCTAAGTCTATCCAAACCCTTTTATTCTCTCAAATCCCCAATTCCTATCCAAGTTTATCCTCTCCAATTCTCTCTCAAGATCAAGGAACAAACCTAGGATTCAAGATTCAAGTCTCCTTTTTTATCCATTTCTTTTGGGCTTTGATCATCAAGGTATGATGGGATTCACCAATGGATTCTATTCATCCATTGGGTCCCTCAAAATCTCTAAGTTTCCAATTAAATTTCACCTAAATTGCTTAGGGTTTCATGTGATCTTCATGGGTCTTAATTGATGTTGATTTAATTATTCAATTTCAATCTTCCTATGTATGTTTTGATTAAACTACATGATTTCAAATTGACTTCTATAAGATCCATGCATTATTCATGATTTTTAGTTTGAATTTATGAAGAAAGCCATAGAGTTATGAATATGAATTATGAAAATTATGAATCTTTTGATGAGAAAGATGTTTATGATCTAAGATTATTTTTAAAGTGATTATCAATGAAATTATGAAAAGATTTTCTCACATATTAAGAGATCATGATCGGTGAAAGGTTTTTTCACACTTGTTTGAATCTTGGTTTAAGGAGTTACTCTATGATGACTTAAGCTTGGATTAGTGACTTAATGGTGGATTTACATGTATGATGATATGTTTATGAATATCACTATTCCATTGGGGTTTTTACTTAGCATCGAAAGAACACTGAGATAGAGGCCTTCTTTGTCTCTAGTAGCAATCTCATTGTCCCTAACTATGTGCCCCATATGATTGTCTTAGAAAGACATACCTAGTGGATCCACCTAATTTAGAAGTTCATGGTCCTTACTTTGGTAAGTAGTACATCTCTTTTCAGTGTGGAAGCAAGACACCAGATTCCATGTTATTGCTCACACGGTCTATGTTGGTTAACGATAAATAACCCATAAAATGAACTAAGTTATTTTCAAAGGCTTCATGAAGCTTTCATTAAGATTTTAAGATGCATTGACCATGCTCATGATTTATGATTCTTCTTTGAAGGTTTTACTATATTTTTGCTTCATCATGCATATCATGTTTTCCTTTATGTCCCTTTATGATCATATTTCACATTTTTATGCATATCCTTCATACTTAGTACATCCTATGTACTAAATCATACTTGTACTTACACTGTTAATAATGTAGGGTTAGACACTTCTTCTCCTCCCGCTCGTGGCTAGATACAAATTGCTATCTATTGTTTTGGATTGGCGAGTCCTCATATTTCAAGGGCAAGACCATGAAGACTTTACTTGTTAATGCCATTTAGCTTTGAGAATTTGTATGTGCTGTATGTTTTAAGTCTCAACCACTCTATTAATGTTTAATAAAGCTTGTCAAGACTGAGTATATTCCACACTTTTGATTCAAACTTCTCTTTATGATGTGAGACTTTCTACATAAATTCTACTTTGTTTATCATTGTGTTGTATGCATGTCAAGTGGATTTTGTAGGTCCTTTCGGGTCTTATACGTTAAGTCACATCTAGGGTGTACTTTGGGTCATGACAAACTTGTTAATTAGAGCACAAGGTTTAAGAAAAGGTCATAAAATGTTTGACAAACCGCGTTTAGTAGAGTCTTATTCATGAGTGTGAAGCACGCCATATTTATGAACAAGAGGCTACAAAGTGTTTAGTAAACTTCACTTCTTTCATTACTCTTAAGTCGTGCCATAGATTTTATCTCTATAAGGATCCTTCTCCTAAATCTTGTCCAATGCTTTTTTAGATATGACCCCTCGAAGAGCTCACATGAGAAGGAATGTGGACGACAATGTGGAGCCTGAGGTTCCTCAACTTCTGATTGACCCTTTGGCCTAGCATGTGATTCATGTCAAACTCTAAGCTAATTTTGAAGTGTTGGCTCAAGATATGACGGCCCAAGTTAATGGAGAATTCGTTGCTCCCGTGAACCCAAATATGGGTACGGTGGCGACAAGGATAAGATACTTACTAGGATGAATCCTTCGAAATTCATGGGTCGAAGGTGGATGAGGATCCTCAAGAGTTCATCAATGAGATTTACAATATAGTGGGAATTATAGGGGTGTCTATGGTAGAGAAGGAGTAATCGGCTGCTTATCAACTCAAGGGTGTTTCTCAAGTTGTGTTTGAACAATAGAAAAGTGAAAGGGCTACTGATGCGCTCCTCTTGATTCAGAGAAAATCAAGGGAGCTTTATGTGATTGCTTCTTTCCTCTTGCGATAAGGGAGGCAAAAGACTTGAATTCATTAATCTCCGACAAGGTGATATGAGTGTGAAAGAGTATACTTTGAAATTCACTCAATTGGCTAAGTATGCTCTGACTATGGTTGCTGACACTAGGGTAATGATGTGTAAGTTTATGTCAGATGTTTGGTTGTCAAAAAATGTCGAACCACTATGCTAATCAAGGAGATGTATATCTCCCATTTGATGGTACATTCCCAACAAATCAAAGCAGAAAAGATCATGGAAAGGGCAAAAGAATCTAAGAAGGCAAGGACTAGTAATATTGACTTTTCTCATTCTAGGTCTGGTGGACGAGGTCGTTCTAAATTCATGCAAAGGATTTAAGGTCAAGGTTATTCTAATGCTCTGACCTTTAATTTCAACAAGGACAGGGTGTCTAACCCTAAGTCTCAAGGAGGAAATAGTGGTGGATCTTCAATGCCCAATTGCACATGGTACGACAAGAAACATGATGCCAAGTGTTTGGCCGGTATGGATGGTTGCTTTAATTTTCGAAAGAGCGGTCATAATATAAGATATTGTCCATTGCTTGCTACTATGGGAAGGGATGGCAGGAAATCTCAACCTAATGGTTCTAGTTTTGGTATATCGAAGCAAAACATATTATATGCTCTTCAAACTCTACAGGATCATAAGGGTTCTCCAGATGTTGTGACCGATAATTTGAAAGTCTTTCACCTTTATTTTTATGCTTTAATTTATCCAGGTGCATTATTATCCTCTGTTACTCCTTATTTTGCCATGAGGTTTGGTATAGGTCCCGAAATCCTTTCTAATCCCAATCATGTCTCTACTCCCATTAGTGATACTATTGTTGCTAAAAGAGTTTATAAAAGTTGCCCTGTTTCTGTTTCTCATAGAGTCACTCATGTTGATCTTGTAGAGATTGATATGTTAGATTTTGATATTATTCTTGGGATAAATTGGATTCATGCATGTTGTGCTTCCATAGATATTAGGACCCGATTGGTCAGATTTAAGGTTCCAACGAACTTATCATATCATGGGAAGGGGGAAATTATGTTCTTAATGGTCAATTTATATCTTGCCTAAAGGTTAGGAAGATAATATCTAAGGGTTGCATTTATCATATTGTCTCGGTTAGGAATATAGATTTTGAGAACCCTACCCTTAGTAAGTTCTAATTGTAAATGAGTTTCTGGAAGTGTTTCCTGATGATCTTCTCGGTATTCCTCCCAAAAGGGAAATAGACTTTGGTATTGACCTTCTCCAAGATACACAACCTATCTCTATTCCTACTTACCGTATGACCCTAATAGAGTTAAATGATTAGTTGAAAGACTTATTGGATATGGAATTCATTAGACCAAGTATCTCACCACGGGGTGCTCCAGGGTTGTTTATTCGAAAGAAGGATGGTTCACTCCGAATGTGCATTGAGTACCGACAATTGAATAAGGTTACAATAAAAAATAAATATCCTATTCCAAGGATAGATGACTTATTTGACCAACTCCAATGAGTGAGTTACTTCTCTAAGATTGACTTTCGATCAGGTTATCACCAATTGAGGGTGAAGGAGAGTGACATTCTGAAGATGGCTTTTTGAACCCGGTATGGTCATTATGCATTTTTGGTAATGTTTCTTGGTTTGACTAATACCCCGATGATGTTTATGGATGTGATGAATAGGGTCTTTAAGCAATATTTTTACATGTCTGTAATTGTGTTTATTGATGATATTTTGATTTACTCACGGAGTGAGGATGATCATGTTGAACATTTGATGATTGTGTTGCTAATTCCCAAGGATCATGAATTGTATGCTAAGTTTAGCAAATGTGAGTTTTTTTTGAGGTTTGTTCCTTTTCTTGGCCATATTTTCTCTAATGAGGGTATTCAAGTTGATCCTAAGAAAGTTGATGTGGTTAAAAATTTGCCTAGACCTTTGTTTGCTTTAGATATATAAAGTTTCTTGGGTTTAGCCTATTATTATAGGAGGTTTGTGGAAGGATTTTCATCTATTGCTTCACCTTTTAGGCCATTGACTCAAAAAGGTGAAATTCCTATGGTTGGAAGCTTGTGAGAAGAGTTTCCAAGAGTTGAAGGATAGACTCACTTCAACCCTTATTTCAACATTACCAGAAGGATCAAATGGTTTTGTAGTATATTGTGATGCTTCAAGGATTGGTCTTAGTTGTGTTTTGATGCAACATGGAAAAGTTATTGGTTACACTTCTAGGCAATTGAAGGTTCATGAAAAGAATTATCCGACTCATGATTTGGAGTTAGCAGTGGTAGTGTTTGCTCTAAAGATTTGGAGACATTACCTATATGGTATTCATGTAAATGCGGTTACCGATCACAAGAGCTCAAAGTATATGTTCACTCAAAAGGATTTTATTCTTCACCAACGTAGATGGTTTGAGTTGGTGAAGAATTACGACACGAGTGTCCTATTTATGATCCCATTAAAGCGAATGTGGTGGCTGATGCTCTTAGTCGACTATCAATGGGAAGTGTTTCTCATGTTGAGGATGGTAAGTGTAACACCTCAAAATTGGAAAAAAGGTAAGGACTTCATGTTTTGGCTATTGGTTGTATCCTTTGAGACTAGTCTACGGTTAGTGGATGGCACTAGTAGGAATGAGGTTAAGTTTAAGAAGAATTTGTGTTTCTGAAGATTGACCTATGAGTGAATAGGACGGGTCGTCGTTTGAACTATGGGTCCTAGATGGGTTCCGTAGAGGGTCCCAGACTTGGTAAAATTTTGGGCTTGAACTTGGGTTTTATTAGTTGGCTCTGCAAGTCATAAAAAGGTTTGACGGGCTATTGGAAGGTCTCATGGGAAGTGAAAGAATTTTGGGTTTCTAAAGTTTATTCTATGGTTGACCAGTATGGGGTGTAGGAAGTCCTACGGACCGTAGGTCCAAATCATAGAAGCCATCAACAATTTTTGTTGAAGGACATTTGGGTCTAATCTTATGCAATTTATACCTAAACTATTTTGTTTTGACCCTAATTCTAAGACCTATAACTAACTTTCAACTCCTAAATCTACCCAAACCCTCTCATTCTGTCAAATCCCCAATTCCCATCCACATTCATCCTGTCCAAATTCTCTCTAGCCTCAAGGAAGAAATCTAGGGTTCAAGCTTGAAGTCCCTTCCCCCCCCCCCATTGATTTGTGGATTTGATCATCTAGTTATGTGGTAATTAACCAATGGATTCAATTTATCCATTGGGTCCCAATAGATTTCAATTCTCCAATTCAGTTTCATCAAAATTGGTTAGGTTTTATCCAATTCTCCATGGGTCCTAATTGTTATTATTCAATTGATTGATTTTAAACTTATTATAAATGAATTGATCCAATTTTATGTTTTTCCAATTGACTTCATATAAACCCATTCAGTATTCATGATTTTGAATATGGATTTGTGAATGTCACGCCCAAAATCCCATTAAGGCGAACCGGCACCCGTTGCCGAGAAGGCTCGGGAGAACCAACATGTAATCATGCTCTATCAATGAACATATAAAGGTGCTGCCATAATGGATAACATGTTTTCATGAAAGTAGACAGTATTAACAAGCCAAAAGAAAGTGCACATGACTTGGCCGTTAGGACCATGATGTCTAAAACACGAGGCACAACCACACTTCACTATACATAGTCTACAAAGTCTCTAAATGAAAAAACATTATGGGGTTAAGGTCGGGACAGGCTCCGCCTTACACTCAGCTACTATATAATACCAAAATACATGCTATAGACTCGGAAATCTCCGAATCAACCTAGAGCTCACCAATAGCCGCTGGATGTCCTGTTCTCCTACTAGAGAGATCTACTAGCTCCTGTACCTATAGCATGAATTGAAGGTCCCCCGAGAGAGACGTTAGTACGGGAGAATGTACTGAGTATGTAAGGCATAAAGTACTGTCTGTGAAATAAGAACTCAAATGAAATTATATACCGATGTAAGGATACAAGACCACCTTTTCTCATATTATGGAATCATGTACTTTACATTCTCTTCTTTACTTTATCATTCTTTACTTTTACACTCTGTGCATAACATATCATACAAATGACCAGCTGATCAGTGGTAGACATATAAATCGGGATCGACCCATGCTAGGCTTTCCTTTAACCCCTGGGATACCACCCGTAATATTGGGATCGACCCATGCTAGGTGATTCTTCCACCCCTGGGATACCACCTATCAATAAGCAGATTCATTTAATATCCTTCCATTAAAATTTGAGATGATTCTTTTGGTGTTCATAGCATTTTGAGTTGTGGGACTATGTAGTCAACAAGTGACGTGTAATAATCATATAATGCAGGAACAACAACGTAGAGAGTAGTTACACAATTAATGAAATACATAGGAGCTGAAATAATATATGGACCTTATTTAGTTAAAAGGAGAACTGATACAAGGTATTCAATGTATATGTACAAATTTGACAATGAACATGTATTAGAACGTGCAGACATGTTAAAGAGTGAGAACAAGGTCTTAAGTCGTGTTGGAGCTAGTAGGCTGCCTCTATGTGTCCAAAACGAGTCTAGATTTCATGTCAATTAGTAGGAAATCAAAAAGCTTTACATGCCCTGTTGTACCACCTTGTAGTTACCTTGAAATATCTTCCTTTCTTTTCAAATACTTATCTACAATAGAGTAGGTGATAAACTAGTATTAGTAGTTACTAAACATGCTTAGGCAGTCCAATCTCACTCAACAATAATGCTCGAGCAACAAACCCGTAATTACCAAACTAAGGGTGTTCTTTCAATCCCCGCCTTCTTTTATTGCATTTGTACACTACACATCTATATTTTAATATCAACAATTTACACCCTTTCCAGACATCAACCAAGCTGTCCCCAATATGTTTACACATCAACCTGTCCCAAAATAGTCCTAACTATCCAACC
Organism: Solanum tuberosum; assembly: GCF_000226075.1. Lineage (NCBI taxonomy): Eukaryota > Viridiplantae > Streptophyta > Magnoliopsida > Solanales > Solanaceae > Solanum > Solanum tuberosum. The sequence continues at coordinate 957,545 of NW_006239153.1, forward strand.
TACAATAGAGGACGTGAAACCATAGTTTCCCATCATCATCCCACAAGTTTTTATCAACAGTATACTTAGAATATCATACTTAGACTCGTGTTTAAGGAAGACAAAGATAGGGCAGTCACTTTACCTTAATTATTATAACTCGTTTTCTTTTAACTTTAACTCTTCAATAACTTGAGCTTCCCTTGCAAGGGATTGGGTTTATGCAAGAACCCTAGGAAACTTGTGGCTGCTGCTGTGCTTTGAAGAGAGGAGAAACTTAGAGAGAAATCTTATTTCTTTTTATCTATTCTTAAAAGTGAGGAAATGGCCAGCAACGGTCTTATTTTACCCCACATCTGAAGTTTTAATATCAGCCACTAATTTGTCAAAGTGGTCTAAGTAGGTGATGCATCTGCTTGGAATTATATATACACAAAATGGGCCCTTTATGTACTCATCTTGGGCTGCAATCTTTCCCCTTTCTAATATTAAGCCATGGGCCAGAATTATACCCTTAATTTGGGCCTTAATCTTTATTGGGGTCAAGTAGTTGGACCTGGACAGATTGGTGTGAGACCTCATCTCCATTCCCTTTTCCTTTTTATTTAATTTGGGCCTCAAGTGAGCCCACTAATTTGGGCCCCAACTACCTTTGAAGTCTAAGACACAAGCTCGAAGCATATCCTCAAGTGTTTGGATTTTGCGTTCTGCTTGACCATCCGTTTGAGGGTGGAAGGCTGTACTTAAATTCACTTGTGTTCCCAAACTCTTTTGGAATGATTTCCAAAACTTTGCAGTGAATTTAGCTCCTCAATCAGATATAATAGAGATTGGAACCCCGTGTAGCCGAACTATCTCTTTAATATATAACCTTGCATACTCTTCAGCTGTATAATCAGTCTTAATTGGGAACAAATGTGCTGATTTGGTGTGTCTATCAACTATTACCCATATGGAGTCAAACTTACAAAACGAGCGAGGCAAACCAGTGACAAAATCCATGTTGATCATGTCCCACTTCCAAGTTGGAAGTTCCATACACTGCATATAACCTCCCGGCTTTTGGTGCTCTACTCTGACTCGTTGGCAGTTTGGACATTGAGCCACAAATTCTACAATGTACTTCTTCATGTCCCTCCACCAATACACTCCTTTCAAGTCATGGTACATTTTAGTTGATCCCGGATGGATGGAATATCTTGAATGATGTGCTTCTGTCATTATCCTCCTTCTTAGCCCATTAACATTAGGTACACACAATCTGTTTTGACAACAAAGTACTCCATCTTGTGTAAGCTCAAATCCCTTTGTCGTACCTTGATTTACCTTCTCCTTGAGTCGTTGTAGAGTAAGATCTTTGAACTGCTTCTCTTT
>NW_006239153.1:958952-959481 GCF_000226075.1 Solanum tuberosum
AACGTCATAATCTTTTATTAACTCTAACCATCTTCACTGCCTCAAATTCAGATCCTTTTGCTTGAAGATGTATTGCAAACTTTTATGGTCTGTATATATGTCAACGTGAACTCCATATAAATAGTGACTCCATATCTTTAAAGCAAATACAACCGCTACTAGTTCAAGATCTTGTGTTGGGTAGTTTCTCTCATGTGGCCGCAATTGTCTTGAGGCATAAGCTATTACTTTACCATGTTGCGTGAGTACACATCCTAAACCAACCCCTGAAGCATCACAATATACTATATACCCCTCTGTGCCTTCTGGAAGTACTAATACAGATGCAGAAGTTAGCCTACTTTTCAACTCTTGTAAGCTTCTTTCACATGCATCATTCCACTGAAACTTAGCTGCCTTGTGTGTTAGCTTAGTTAAAGGTGCAGAAATAGAAGAAAATCCTTCAACGAACCTTCTATAATAACTTGCCAACCCTAGGAAGCTACGATCCTCTGTGGGTGTTGTTGGTCTTGGCCAATCTTTCACAGTT
>NW_006239153.1:959881-962474 GCF_000226075.1 Solanum tuberosum
CACTTGGCACCTTGTAACTGATCAAACAAATCATCAATTCTGGGGATGGGGTATTTATTTTTAATTGTCACTCTATTCAATTGTCGATAGTCGGTACACATTCTCAACGTTCCATCCTTCTTACGTACAAATAACACTGGTGCACCCCATGTGGACACACTAGGCCTTATAAACCCCTTTTCTTACAAGTCCTTTAATTGTTCCTTTAATTCACGTAATTCTGTCGGGGCCATTCTATACGGAGGAATAGAGATAGGTTGAGTGCCTGGAATTAAATTGATACCAAACTCCACTTCTTGTTCTTGGGGTAAACCTGGAAGCTCTTCAGGAAACACATCAATAAATTCATTTACTACCGGAACAGATTGAAGAGTCGGTAGTTCTGCCTCCACATCTCTCACTCTAACTAGATGATATATATACCCTTTTGACATCATCTTCCTCGCCTTCAAATAAGAAATAAAGTTACCCCTTGGCGCTGCAACATTGCCTTCCCATTCAAGGACTGCCTCGTTTGGAAAGTGAAAGTGTACTCTCTTAGTTCGGCAATCCACCGTGGCATAACAAGAAGCCAACCAATCCATACCCATTGTAACATCAAATTCAACCATTTCTAGTTCAATTAGGTCAGCCAATGTATCACGATCACAAATAGTTACTATGCAGTTATGATAGACCCTTCTTGCTATAATAGACTCACCGGTTGGTGTAGACACTTCAAATGGTTTATTCAATAATTTTGGTGTTCTTATAAGCTTCCCAGAAACTAGTGGAGTGATATACGATAGTGTGGAACCAGGATCAATTAACGCATATACATTAGGTGAAAAGATGAACAATGTACCTGTTACTACGTCAGGTGAAGCCTCCAAGTTCTATCGACTCCCTAGAGCATATGTGCGATTTTGGACTCCGCTAAAACTAGCTGCTCCTCTAACACCTCTACCACGACCTGTAGGAACCTGTTGACCTCTACCTAAGGAGGAACCGATGATGATGATGCAACAGCTGATCCAGTAGGTTGTGCTATATCACCCATGTGCCTTTTAGGGCAATCTCTCATTAGGTGCCCTGGCATACCACACCAATAACAGGCTTCTGTTCCAATACGATATAAACCTAAATGACTCCTCCCACATTGTTTACAAGGCTGTCTAGGAGGCATTGATTGGCTTGTACTGCCCTGCTCTGGATATCCATCTAACCCGGTGAATGATGGAGGGTCCAAATTAAGGAAATCACGTATCCGCATGCTAGCTGCCCTATCTGCACCACCAATACCCGTAACTGGTCCTTCTTGCCTTTGACCTTGGCCAGCAACTATACGAGTCAATAATTGAACCGCATTCCTCAAATCTTGCTCGGTAGCATTAATAGTGGGTTCTTGAGGTGCAACTTCCCTCCTTAGATCTTCTGTAGATGGAGGGGTCAGAGAAGTCTGTGATAGAGACTCATCTTGAGCCTCACTTTGAACAGCTTGATTAGGTGGTGGTTGGCTGGTCCCTTCTTGGGTAGCCACATCTACTCGCTTACCTGTACTTTTACTCCTTGTAATCGGCATCTTTTGCTATAATAAAGCAATTTAGAAGTTAAATACGATTCTCCTACAACATTGGTTCTATCGCACGATCTAAGAAATGAAACAATTTCTACATGTCTCATAGCTTCCTGTTTATAAATCTGGTGCACAACACATCCATAAGCAAGATTCTATAGAGACACGACTTTGTAGACTCCCTAGGATGATCTTCTCTGATACCACTTTTGTCACGCCCAAAATCCCATTAAGGCGAACCGGCACCCATTGCCGAGAAGGCTCGGTAGAACCAACCTGTAATCCTGCTCTATCTATGAACATTTAAAGGTGCTGCCATAGTGGATAACATGTTTTCATGAAAGTAGACAGTATTAACAAGCCAAAAGAAAGTGAACATGACTTGGCCGTTAGGACAATGATGTCTAAGACACGAGGCACAACCACACTTCACTATACATAGTCTAAAAAGCCTCTAAATGATAAAACAATATGGGGTTAAGGTCGGGATAGGCCCCGCCTTACACTTAGCTACTATATAATACCAAAATACATGCTATAGACTCGGAAAGCCCCGAATCAACTTGGAGCTCACCAATAGCCGTTGGATGTCCTGTTCTCCTACTGGAGAGATCTACTAGCTCCTGTACCTGCAACATGAATTGCAGGTCCCCTGAGAGAGACGTCAGTACGGGAGAATGTACTGAGTATGTAAGGCATAAAGTACTGTATGTGAAATAAGAACTCAAATGAAATCATATACCGATGTAAGGATACAAGACCACCTTTTCTCATATTATGGAATCATGTACTTTACATTCTTTTCATTACTTTATCATTCTTTACTTTACATTCTGTGCATAACATATAATACAAATGACTAGCTGATCAGTGGTAGATAATAAATCGGGATCGACCATGCTAGGATTTCCTTTAACCCCTGGGATACCACCCGTAATATTGGGATCGACCCATGCTAGGTGATTCTTCCACTCCTGGGATACCACCTATCAATAAGCAGATTCATTTAATATATTTCCATTAAAATTTGAGATGATT
>NW_006239153.1:962743-966185 GCF_000226075.1 Solanum tuberosum
ACATGTTAAAGAGTGAGAACAAGGTCATAAGTCGTGTTGGAGCTGGTAGGCTTCCTCTATGTGTTGAGGGCGAGTCTAGATTTCATGTCAATTAGTAGGAAATCGAAAAGCCTTACATACCTTGTTGTACCACCTTGTAGTTACCTTGAAGTACCTTCCTTTCTTTTCAAATACTTATCTACAATAGAGTAGGTGATAAACTAGTATTAGTAGTTACTAAACATGCTTAGGCAGTTCAATCTCACTCAACAATAATGCTCGGGCAGCAAACCCATAATTACTAAACTAAGGGTGTTCTTTCAATCCCCGCCTTCGTTTATTGCATTTGTACACTACACAACTATATTTCAATATCGACAATTTACACCCTTTCCAAACATCAACCAAGCTGTCCCCAATATGTTTACATATCAACCTATCCCAAAACAGTCTTAACAATCCAACATACAATAGAGGACGTGAAACCATAGTTTCCCATCATCATCCCACGAGTTCTTATCAACAGTATACTTAAAATATCATACTTAGACTCGTGTTTAAGGAAGACAAAGATAGGGCAGTCACTTTACCTTAATTCCTATAACTCGTTTTCTTTTATCTTTAACTCTTCAATAACTTGAGTTTCCCTTGCAAGGGCTTGGCTTTATCCAAGAACCCTAGGAAACTTGTGGCTGCTGCTATGCTTTGAAAGAGAGAGGAAAATCTTAGAGAGAAATCTGATTTTTTTTATCTATCTTTAAAAGTGAGGAAAAGGCCAGCAACTTGGGGATTATAAAGGTCTTATTTTTCCCCACCTCTTAAGTTTTAATATCAGTCATTAATTTGTCAAAGTTGTCCAAGTAGGTGATGCATCTTCTTGGAATTATATATACACAAAATGGGCCCTTTATGTACTCATCTTGGGCTGCAATCTTTCCCCTTTCTAATATTAAGCCATGGGCCAGAATTATACCCTTAATTTGGGCCTTAATCTTTATTGGGGTCAAGTAGTTGGACTTGGACAGATTGGTGCGAGGCCTCATCTCCATTCCCTTTTCCTTTTTATTTAATTTGGGCCTCAAGTGAGCCCACTAATGCATGAACTAATCTTCCCCATCAACCTAGCCCATTTGAGCTAAGCAAGTAGTTGACACCTGCTAGCTTTATAAAGTCCAACAAGCACCTCAATTCTTTTATTCATTTTCCGAGCGTAATCTCCTTAGTTTAACTCAAAACTTATATACACTTGATCACCTTAACTTTTAGACTTACATATAGCCCTTCGATATAGAATTTAAATACTTCTAAAATTTAACGTTCACTCGATCGTGCAATATTGCAATGTATGAGAGTTACCCTTATAGCTTCTTTATTGTTACCATTCATCTAGGAAATCAAGTTCATTACTTATACCACCAAGCTAAATCAAGTTCTATATGTGTAGAACTTGTACACGTAAAATACGGGGTGTTACAGTGAAGATATGAGTTGATGAAGAAATCTCTGAATTTGGAAATAATGATTTATGAAAGCAATGGATGATTTATGAAAAGAATATTTTATGAACTAGGGTTTCTTTTAATATAAGCATCAAAGAAATTGTGAAATATTTTCTCATATATTAAGAAATCATGATTGGTGAAAGGATTTTTTTGATGAGAGAGGTAAAAGTGCTTGAGTTCATTAATATTCGATGAGGGAATATGATTGTGAAGGAGTATGCTTTGAGGTTCAATCAATTGGATAAGTATGTTAGGACTATGGTTGCCGACTCTAGGGCAAGGATGAACATGTTTATGTCGGCCATTTCTGACTTTGTTGTCAAATAATGTCGAACCACTATGCTAATCAAGGATATTGATATCTTCCATTTGATGATACACGACCAATAAATTGAAGAAGAGAAACTCAAAGAGAGGGCAATGGAGTCCAAGAGGGCTTGTGTGGGTGATGGTGAATTTTCTCACTCTAGGTCTAGTAGACAAGGTCGTTCTAAATTTCGGTAAAGGTTTTCTAGTTAAGAATATTCTAATAATCCAACTCCTAAGTTCAACTATGATAAAATGTCTAATCCCAAGACTTAAGAAGGAAATAGTGGTGGATCTTTGGTTCCTACTTGCATAAGATGCGGCAAGAAACATGAAGGCAAATGTTTGACTGGTACATATAGTTGCTTTAATTGTAGAAAGAGTGGTTATACGATGAGAGATTTTCCATTGCTTGCTACTAAGGAAAGTAAGGTAGGCAAACTCAGCCTAGTGGTTCCGGGTCTGGTTCTCCCAAGCAAAACAAATTCTATGCTCTTTAGACTCGATAGGATCACAAGGGTTCTCTAGATTTTATGACCGGTATGTTAAAAGTATTTCATCTTAATGTATATTCTTTGCTTGATCCAGGTGCTACCTTGTCGTTTGTGACTCCTTATGTGGCCATGAGATTTGAGATTTGTCCCGAAATCATTTCTAATCCCTTTCATGTCTCTACTTTTGTTGGTGATTCTATTGTTGCTAAAAGAGTATAGAAATTGTCCTATTTCCATTTTTTTTATAGATTCACTCATGTTGATCTTGTATAGCTTGATATGTTAGATTTCAATGTTATTATTGGGATGGATTGGTTTCATGCATGTTATTGTCACGACCCGGGATCACCCCCTAGTCGTAACCGGCGTACTCGACCTCGAAGAGGTCTAATACAAGCCTCTTAGCATTCATTCATCGCATAGACACTAAAAACATAATGAATTTAAAACTTTCTTTACCAAGAAAACATTTCATAATAAAAAAATAATAATAGCAAGCGGAAGACTTTCTAGACTTGATACATGATGTCTCAAAACCATCTAGTACTTTAGAGTACAAAATAAGGACTAAGCCCATACAAGACTTGAACAAAATACTAGAAATACATAAAAAAGAACATGTAGGGTATTGTCCTCGAATCTATGAGGACTCACCAAGTCTTCATCTTCAACACTTAGAAACCTATCAAATAGACATGACATGTCACCATCTCCAAATCCCTACACTTTAGTTAAAAAGGGAAAGAAAGGGGTTAGCACAATTAAGTACTAAGTATGGAAACAGTGCAAAAACATGCTAAAAAGGACATTTTCAAAGAATAAATGCTTTCATATCAATTTGATAAAACCTTTCCTTTACAAGTATAAGAGACATAATACAAGTCAACATTAACATATAAGACCATAGCCAACCATACATATACTCAACATAAATCCACATACAACCCATGCTTAACTTTAAAAGAACACATGTCATTTCATTACCATAGGACCTCTACCTAATATAACCTTAAGACACACTTGAGTGAGACAAGAAGTGACCGCCCATACAACCTCTTCAAGAACACTTAAGTGTTCCTCAAGATTACCTTAGATAAGGACATTTCCTTTACAACATAACATCAATAGACCAACATTCTTTAAGAAACCATTTAGGAGACA
>NW_006239153.1:972728-978001 GCF_000226075.1 Solanum tuberosum
TAGCTAACTCAAATGGCTTTCCATGGATATATTATTGGCCACCCAAATAATTTGTGTGCTAGGAGATATGACCCTCCAAAGTAGACCCTCGAAAAAGGCTTCACTTGGAAATTTCGGATTTTGATACGGTTGCTCTAAAATTTGGGTTAGACCCATTTCCCACTCAATTTGACCCCCTAAACAAGAATATGAAGTCGGATTTTCGAAAAACGAAACGGATCTTTTTATAAGTAGCTAAACAAGTTTTCGGTAACTTCCGAAGCACATTTTTAAGAACTTTTTGGGTCAAATTCAAATATAATCATTTCATTAAGTTCTCAACTCCAAACTCACATGTGAGGCTCTAGTTTCACTAGTTCGTTTTTAGGGTCGTTACAGTTATGCTTCCATAGATTGTAGGACCATATTGATCACATTCAAGATTTTAAACGAACCCATCATGTCATGGGAATGGGGAAACTATGTTCTTAAGGGCCAGTTCATATTTTGCCTGAAGGTTAGGGAGATGATTTTCAAAGGTTGTATTTATCATCTTGTTTGGGTTAGGGTACCTATTCTGAAACCTTCATTCTTGAGTCAGTTTCGATTGTAAATGAGTTTTTGGAAGTGTTTCTTGATGACCTTCTCGATATTCCTCCCGGAACGGAAATAGACTTTGGTATTGACCTTCTCTCAGATACGAAACCTATCTCTATTCATCCCTGTATTGTATGGCCTTGAGAGAACTTAAGGAATTAAAGGATCAATTGAAAGATTTGTTGGATAAGGGTTTTATTAGACCGAGTATCTCTATGGGGTGCTTCGGTGTTATTTGTCTGAAAGAAGAATGGTTCCCTCCGAATGTGCATTGACTATCGGCAATCGAATAAGGTTACATTAAGAATAAATATCTTATTCCAAGGATATATAACTTGTTTGATCAACTCCAAGGAGCGAGTTACTTCTCTAAGATTGACCTTCGGTCGGGTTATCACCAATTGAGGGTGAAGGAGAGTGACAATTTAGAGAAGGTTTTTCGAACTTGGTATGGTCATTATGAGTTTTTGGTAAGTCTTTTGGTTTGACTAATTCCCCGGCAACATTCATGGATTTCATGAATAGAGTCTTCAAGCAATATCTTGACATGTTTGTGAATGTGTTTATCGATGACATTTTGATTTACTCTCTGAGTGAGGATGAGCATGTTGAACATTTGAGGATTGGTTTGCAAATTTTCAAGGATCGTAATTATATTCTAATTTTAGCGAATGTGAGTTCTGGTCACGGTCTATTGCTTTCCTTGGCCATACAAGTCGATCCTAAGAAAATTAAGGCGGTTAAGAATTGGCCTAGACCTTTGTCCACATCAGATATACAGAGTTTCTTGGGTTTGGCCGGTTACTATAGAAGGTTTGTGGAAGGATTTTCTTCTATTTCTTCACCTTTGAAAACATTGACTCAAAAGAAGGAAATATTTATATGGTTGGAAGCATGTGAGAAGAGAGTCAAAGAATTGAAGGATAAACTCACTTCAACCCCTATCCTAACATTACCGAAGGATCGGATGGTTTTGTGGTTATTATGATGCTTCATGGATTGGTCTTGATTGTGTTTTGATGCAACATGTGAAAATCATTGCCTATGCTTCAAGGCAGTTGAAGGTTCATGAAAAGAATTATCCGTCTCATGAATTGTAGTTAACGACAGTAGTATTTAGCCTAAAGAGTTAAAGGAATTACTTATATGGTGTTCATATATATATGTTTACCAACCCCAAGATCTTGAAGAATATGTTCACTCAAAAGAATTTGAATATTTACCAAAGGAGGTGACTTGAGTTATTGAAGGATTACGACATGAGTGTCCTTTACCTTTTGGGTAAGGTGAATGTGGTGGTGGATGCTCTTTGTCGACTATCGATGGGGAGTGGTGCATGTTGAGGACGATAATGAGTTAGTTCATGATGTTCCTAGATAGGCCTGATTGGGTGTTCACTTGGTTGATTCAAATGAATGTGGTATAGTTGTTCATAATAGTTCTGAATCATATTTTGTACCCAATGTGAAGGCTAAGCAAGATCTTGATCTGGTGCTAGTTGAATTAAATAAGTCGGTTTCCAAATATGTTATTGAGGCTTTCTCCCAAGGGAGAGGTGTCCTTCGATATCAAGGTTGGCTATGTGTTCCAAATGTCAATGAGTTGAGAAATTAGATTCTAACATAAGCTCACAGTTCTCGGTATTCTATTCACCCAGGAACTACCAATATGTACCGTGATTTGCCGGAATTATATTGCTGGAATGGGATGAAGAAGGATATTGTAAATTTTTTGGCTAAATGTCTAAATTGTCAACAAGTGAAAGTTGAGAAACAGAAATTTCGTGGTTTGGCTCAAGACATTAGTATTCCTACATGTAAGTGAGAAGATTTGAATGTGGGCTTCATTATGGGTTTATCCCGCACCGTTGATAGTTTAATTCAATTGGGGTTATTGTGGACCGAATGACAAAATTGGCTCACTTACTTCATTAAGACTTCATTCTCATCAGAAGATTATGCCAAGCTTTATATTTAGGAATTTGTAAGGTTGCATGGGGTTCCCTTCTCAATTATCTCTGATTGCATGGGGTTCCCTTCTCAATTATCTCTGATTGCATGGGGTTCCCTTCTCAATTATCTCTGATTGCATGGGGTTCCCTTCTCAATTATCTCTGATTGCATGGGGTTCCCTTCTCAATTATCTCTGATTGCATGGGGTTCCCTTCTCAATTATCTCTGATTGCATGGGGTTCCCTTCTCAATTATCTCTGATTGCATGGGGTTCCCTTCTCAATTATCTCTGATTGCATGGGGTTCCCTTCTCAATTATCTCTGATTGCATGGGGTTCCCTTCTCAATTATCTCTGATTGCATGGGGTTCCCTTCTCAATTATCTCTGATTGCATGGGGTTCCCTTCTCAATTATCTCTGATTGCATGGGGTTCCCTTCTCAATTATCTCTGATTGCATGGGGTTCCCTTCTCAATTATCTCTGATTGCATGGGGTTCCCTTCTCAATTATCTCTGATTGCATGGGGTTCCCTTCTCAATTATCTCTGATTGCATGGGGTTCCCTTCTCAATTATCTCTGATTGCATGGGGTTCCCTTCTCAATTATCTCTGATTGCATGGGGTTCCCTTCTCAATTATCTCTGATTGCATGGGGTTCCCTTCTCAATTATCTCTGATTGCATGGGGTTCCCTTCTCAATTATCTCTGATTGCATGGGGTTCCCTTCTCAATTATCTCTGATTGCATGGGGTTCCCTTCTCAATTATCTCTGATTGCATGGGGTTCCCTTCTCAATTATCTCTGATTGCATGGGGTGCATTACATAGATGAATTACATCCATGCATTTTGAAGAAGTAAATTTCTTATCGAACCAAGCAGGAGGTTCCCGTCCGAGCTATCGAAGATTGGGTGGAAACCAAGGTTGGAATAGAGAGTGTGATGATGGTTGGAGAGATCGAGAGCGTGAATGGCGTTACTGTGGCACGAACTGGAGATATAGATATGGGAACAAAGATCGTTAAGTGCCTCCTCACTAACGTCAAAAGACGAAAGAACCAAGTGTTGATCTTGGAAATTTCCAAACTGAGGATAAGTTTGCTCGTATTTTGAACAAAGTGGAAGGACCGGACAAGTGCTAAAAGAAATGAAAGACGACGTCTCTTCCCTTAACAAAGCAATCACATCACACTCGGTATCCATTAAGTAGTTGGAAACACAGATGAGTCTACATACCGGGGACTAAGTTTCCCTTTCTTGCCGAATCTCATCACACCCTTCATGGGTGATATTTCAAATAGACCCAATCATTAACTTCAAATTCTAAATCATAAAAAGCTTATATGCTTTACTAATTAAGGAATAAAATTATTTAGCTTCAAATTAGGAAAAATATGAAATGACATTAAAGACCCTAACTTACTCCTAGGGTTGCTGCACGTTGAGGTTCGCCAAGGGCACTCGGCGACTCACCAAGTGGACCCTTGGCTCGCCTAAAATTACAGCAGCTCACCCCGAGGAGCAAACCAAGTTGGCGATGTGGGAGGTCCCTTTGGCGATGCGCCAACCCAACTGGCGAGCCGTGACCTGTCTCACCCAAGTTTCCAGCAGCTAGACCAAGGGGGATAGCCCACTGGGCGATGGTGACTCCACTTGGCCAATCGCCAAGTCACTTTGGCGATGGAACTGCCCCTCGCCAAATGGACCAAGGGAAAAAAAAAATTCCTTCACCCTTCCCAAGGTATTTTAGGCCCTTGCCCTCTTTCATGGCTAGTTACCCCTCTCCCCCTTCACTCTTAGCCTAGTCTAGCCTACTAGAATCTGTGGTGTTACAGAACCCCTCCATTAAAAAGAGTGAGAGAGAAAGAAAGAAAAGCAAGAGAAAAATATTGAAAATAAATTTGCATAATTTGTGCATTGGTGGAACTAAAAGGGATATCTGATGAACCATTCAAGAGTTTTTGTGTTTGAATACACCAATGGTGGGTTGCAAAGATGAAAAGAGTGAAAGAAAAGGAGAAGAAGTGAAATTTAATACATGCTTCATGAAGGTAGAAGTCACTAAGACAAAATGACCATACCTTTACCCTCAGCCTAGTTACAAGACTTAAAATACCTTGGTGATCTTTCATAAGCCGAATGAGATGTTGATTGGATAATACGGGCAAGCCTATGGGTAGAATCATGCATGTGTTTGTCATTGAGCGAGTGAGAGTTGATTTTGATTCCTTAAATTATAATCTTTGATGGGTTTTGTGAGAGCATAGAATCATTCTTAATGTGAGGGCATTCGAATACTCTTGTTGAGCTTGAATTTTCATTTGAAGTGAGCATTGTGAGCTTGACCCCTATTTGATGATGGCTAGTCATGGTTTAAACTTTTAGTGCACAATTGAACATTGCATGAGTAGATTGAACCTCGTGTGCATTCATGTTGATTCTCAAGTGGCACTATTCTTAGACATCCCTGTTGGCCTGATTGATTTGGTTTTTTACTTAAGGACAAGCAAAAGTTTAAGTTGAGGGGTGTTAATGAGTCAGAGATTTTGACTCATTTAGGGCTTATTATTCAAGGATTTAGTGTCCTCAATGCCTATTTTATGCTCATAACTGATGTTAAAATGTTAATATGTAGAAATGAAGGCTAAAGAGTAAGGTAAGGACATTACAAGGCAAATAGGAGCGAAAAAGCTAAAAAAGTTAAAGAAAAGCAAAGCTGGTACTCGCCAAAGCCACTCGGCGAGTCG
>NW_006239153.1:983639-987541 GCF_000226075.1 Solanum tuberosum
GTATTTTATTTTAAAGATTTTATTATAATATTCTTTTGTTAAGTGTCTTCATCTTGATATCTCTTTAATATTATTTTTTGGTAGTGTTAAATTTATGGTAATATATAATAATATTTATTGTAGTATTCTTCCGATAGTTGTTTTAATCTGAATATTTCTTTAATACTATTTATGATATATTCTAGATATAACATATCTTGGGTTCTTTGGTACATATATAAATTTTTCTCCATTAATTGTTCTAATAGTTTTATATCTTCCATAGCTTCTATCCATTATTGTAAATATTCGTATTTCATTTTAATCTGAATTTATTTCTAAATCGTACCATTCTATTCTTTCATTATCTAAATATAGATCTTGTAAATCTATTTCATACCATTCTTGATTTAATATATCTTCTAATTCGTAGTCATCAAATATTTTTTCCCATATGATTCTTCTTAATTCAATTATCTCTATACCGTTAAGTATATATAAGATTAAAGTTTCATAGTTTTTGATCATTTCATCATGCTCGTATGTAGTCATGTTCTTTATTATGCAGATTTTTTATTTCAAATTATTCCTTCCTATCATATTCATAATTGATTAAATTCATATTAGATCATTATGAACTAGATTATCTTACATGGTTTTATATACATGAGCGATTGTGGAACAGAATCAAATCTTGATACGGAGAATATCCTCTATCAACCAACAGTTGGGAACAAATATAGTGTGTGGCATTAGCACTATAGGTGCTCATTCTTCTATATGTACCTAAGGATTCTTGTAGGAACTCAAAAGAACAGCTAACAAGAAAGTGCAGAACGAACGAAAGATTAAGGAAATAAAGAAACACCCGTCATAGAGCGTTGATGAGGAAGATGCAAAGAACCGAAGAGCTGGAGCTTCAAAAGTAGTAGAGCTAATTGAGCTTCAGCAAAGAAGCAAAAAGACAATAATCTAGATGTTTTTGTTACCTTCCTATTTTATGTATGGTTTTTTATTTATTTTTAGGTAGATTTACAGACTCAAAAAATTGCATGCATTAATCTTTCTAATGCTCCACCAACTACCCATTGTTTTAATAACACTGGAGAGGATTTTGTTTTACTCATTGTTTCTCCCCAGAGAACAAACTGATATAAAAAGCTGATGCAAGCTTGAATCCAGAACATAAAAGAAATTAGAGTGGACTTAATATTCTATTATTCAAATATAAATACATCATTAATAGCACAGAAAATGGAAAAAGATCAAGTTACATCAGATTTATACTTCTCTCTCTATTATGCATTCTTCTGAGGTGAATTAGTGTCAAATGAGTACCCCTGATAAGTCTGCAAAATTTCTTCCTCTGCTAGTTGCTGAGGCCGCGGCTCGTCACCTTGCCAAGTCCATACAATGTCTTCCAATGCTGGTCTTACATCCTTTATCATTGTCTTCTTGTACTCTATCGTATCTCCATTCGATTTCTTCATCTCAACAAAGTGAAAATTTGGAGTTACCTCAAAGATTTCTGCATCAATAGACAACACCCCTTTTCTTCCTTCTTTAGATCCTTCCAACTTCAATAGTCCTCCATCCTTTTTCATCACCTTCAACGTCAAACGCCTAGCTACATCCTCTAGCTTTGAGATGATTGTTTTCGCCGGTTGCTTTGATGTAAATATAACTTCCCTCTTTTTATCTCTTTCTTCAAACAAGCCAGACAAGTCAACACCTGTTGAGAAAGATATTATATCAAAAGCATTCAAGTGTGCAGGCTTGACCAGTTCTGGCTTTGCTTCTGTTATTGAGTCGGTACTCTCACCGATACCAAAACCTGCATCATCAATCGCTGCCTCTTCAGGCTTCAATTCAGTATCAGCATTTATAGGTTTCAGCTGCAACCCTTTCTTGAACCAAGAATTCTCCATTATCTTAGAAATGGACATTCTTGTGCTAGGATTTGGATTTAATATTTTCGATATCAGCCTGTGAGCATCAGGAGGGAACCAGTTAGGGCTTTTGAACTCAGCCTTACCGATCTTTCTGTACATCTCCATAAAATTTGAATCCTGGAAAGGAAGATATCCAGCCAAAAGGACATATAATATCACCCCACATGACCAAATATCAGCTTTAGCACCGTCATAGCCTCTCCTGTTTATCACTTCTGGTGCAACATAAGCTGGTGTCCCACATTTAGTATGCAGTAAGCCGTCTTGGCATTTAGATTCTGCAAGAGCACTCAATCCAAAATCTGAAATCTTTAGATTCCCATTTTCATCAAGCAATAGATTCTCCGGTTTTAGGTCTCGGTGATAAACACCTCTACTATGACAGAAATCAATAGCATTAATCAATTGCTGAAATAACTTCCTTGCAACATCTTCCTTTAACCTCCCTTTAGACACTTTGTTATACAACTCGCCTCCTTTGACATATTCCATTACACAATAAATCTTCTTTTTGCTGGCCATCACCTCATAGAGCTGCACAATATTAGAATGCCTAACCAATTTCATTGCTGAAATCTCGCATTTGATTTGATCAATCATCCCAACTTTTACAATCTTCTCCTTATCGATGATCTTAATAGCCACATTCATGCTAGTCTTGACGTCTCTCGCATGATGGACCTTAGCAAAAGTACCTTGTCCTAACAATCTCCCTAACTCATACCTTTCCATTAGTATACTACTCCCCTTACTCTCCATCTCAACTTCAACAAACCCCGAGTAATCAAACTAGCTATTTTCAACACAATATTTATCAATAAGTGAACAACTCAACCATCTTCACTAAGATGGTGATACGATACAATTTGACCGTGAAAGAATCTAGTCGGGTTTGGCATTTGATGAGTGAACGTGGACGACGTTGGAAATAATGGTGCAATCTCATCAAGTTTATTGGATAGCTCCAATAGTGCTTCAATTTCAAAGAAAGACTTACTAGCTCTTAAGCACATCTTTCAGCATTCCCTTGGTCCTTTTAATGAACTAGAGAATACTGAAGAGGATACTTTAACTTGTAACAACCCAATGTCTATGTTTACCTGAATGAAATCATAAAGAGTAACTAAGAACAAAGTTCACACTGAAAATGACAATTTGCTTTTACTTACTGCATTCTTGTATTGATTATTGATACATATTAAATTAATTTTTGCATTGGGGTAAGGGAAATGGGGAGGGGATTACAGTGTGGGAATCGAACTTTCACCAACAAGGTGAAAATTTAGGTAGCCAACCAACTGAGCTGCTAAGATTTCTATTTTTCTTACTAAGATTTCCATTTTTCTTTACATACAAATACATGATTTGAGCCAAAGTTACTAGGTTCGATTGTTGGCTCCGCCCCCCAATCAAGGTCAAGAAATTAAAAGAAAAACAGAATGCGCAATTAAATGGATTTAGAGAAAACAATAGAAGTTGTATGCATTAGCATAATTTTTGAATAAAAATTGAATCTTGAGACTGCAAAACAGCAGAACAGTAAATTTCACAAAAATAAATGAATCAACTAGTTTAGAGTTAAAGGTTTTCATTAATGGGATTACTCATAAGACCCCATCTAATTTTATTTTTTTTCCACTCTTCTTTACTTTTTGAACTTTTGAGAAAAAATTGGACTATGGAAAACCAATATCAAAAAAAACAAAACTTTTTCCAAAATGAATAAAGCATACAATACATAGTAAACAAAGTGCAGAAACATAGAGAAAACCAAATAGATGGGAATGTAAAATGGTGAATCTACTTACCTTTAAACTGAAAAAAATACTGAAAGAAGGGAGATAGATGAGCAATTGTATTTTTGAAAATATTGAGGCAGACGCATAAAATGGGAAAAGGCATGGGCTTTTTATACCTGCTCTGCTCTTTTTTTTGGGGATAATACATATATTTGACCTTAAACTTGGCTTC
>NW_006239153.1:987641-991295 GCF_000226075.1 Solanum tuberosum
TTAACTTTCTACTAGTATGTTTCTTCCTTAATTTCTCATTATCCATAGCTTTGATACCATTCTATATCTCTTTATTGAAGAAGTGTTTTGGAGATCTGACATCCATTGTATCTTTGGAAGGTTTTGAATTAAAAGAAAATCTTTCTTAGGAAGAGGTTCTGATGGAGATTTTAGACCGAAAAGTCTAGAAGTTGAGAAATAAAGAAGTCTCTTATGTGAAGGTTCTTCGGAGGAATTAATTAGTTGTGGGTTACTTTGGAGGCCGAAGACGATATGATGTCCCATTATCCTCACCCCTTTCCCAGTACTACTACTCTAGCTTAAGGTATTAACTCTTTATGGTTCATTCTTTTGGAATCATGCATTTTAGTCATTCCCATGTTTCCATATGTATGCATGTTCATGAAAAAAAACTTGATTTTGATGCTATGATTTAGCTTGGAGTGATTATCCATGTTTATGTGCATTTTGATGAGATTTACATTCATGTTGGATTGTTAGTTTCTCCCCTACTCTATTCATGTTGCTTGAGTCTCATTCGAGGACTAATGTTCTCAAGGGGAAGATATTATAGCACCTTAGAAATTGGAAAAAAGGGAAGGACTTCAAGTTTTAACTACTAGTTGTGTTTTATGAGACTAGTCTATGGTTCGTTGAAACTTCTACAGGTTGTAGATGACACTCGTAGTAATGAGGTTGAGTTTAGGAAGAATTCATGTTTCTAAAGTTCAACCTATGAGTGAACATGACAGATCATTTTTGGATTATGAGTCATAGATAGGTTCCGTAGAGGGGTTCCAGACTTGGTAAAATTTTGAACTTGAACTTGGGTTTTACGAGTTGGCTCTACGAGTCATAGAAGGTTTGATTGAACGTAAGAAGGTCTTGTGGGAAGTGAAAGAATTTTGGATTTCTCAAGTTGGTTCTAAGGTTTACAAGTACGGGCGGTAGGAAGTTCTATAGACCGTAGTTCTGAACCGTATCCGGCAATTTATGTTTAAGGGTATTTGAATCTTGTCCTATGCATTTTATACCTATACTATGTCGTTTTGACCCTAATTCTAAGACCTAGAACTAACTTTCAACTTCTAAATCTACCCAAACCCTCTCATTCTCTCAAATCTTTAATTCCCATCCACATTTGTCATCTTGAAATTCTCTCAAGCCTCAAGGAAGAAATCTAGGGTTCAAGCTTCAAGTCTCCTTTTTCCTCCGTTGCTTTTGGGCTTTTATCATCAAGGTATGTGAGAATTCACCAATGGATTCCATTTATCCATTGGGTACCAAGAGATTTCAATTCTCCAATTCAATTTCATCAAAATTGGTTAGGTTTTTATCCAATTCTCTTGGGTCCTAATTGTTATGATTCAATTTCTTGATTTTAATCTTATTTTCAATGAATTGATCCAATTACATGTTTTTCAATTGACTTCGTTTGGACCGATGTATTATTCATGATTTTTACTATGGATTTGTGAAGATATTAGTTTATGCAGAAATCTATGAAATTGTGAATAATGATTTATGAAAGCAATGCATGACTATGAAAATAATATTTTATGAATTAAGGTTGCTTTTAAGATTAAAATCAAAGAAATTGTGAAAGGTTTTCTCACATATTAAGAAATTATAATTGGTGAAAGCTTTTCTCACACATGTATGGATAATGATTTAAGGAGCTACTCTATAATGATTTCAGCTTGGATTAGTAACTAAATTGTGATTTTTCATGTATGATGATATGTTTATGAATATGACTATTCCATTGGGATTTTACTTACCAACGAGAGGACATTGAGATGGAGGCTCTCGCGTTAATAGAAGTTGAGTCTCTAGTAGCAATCTCCTTGTCCCTAATTATGTGCCCCCATAGGATTGTCTTAGAAAGACATAGCTAGTGGATCCACCTAAGCTAGAAGTTCATGGTCATTACCTTGGCAAGTAGGACATCACTTTTCGGTGTGGGAAAGGCACCAAATTCCATGTTATAACTCACATGGTCTATGTTGGTTAATGGTAATTATCCTACAAAATGAATTAAGTTACTTTCAAAAGTTTTATTAAGTTTTAATTATGATTTTAAGATGAATGGACCATGTTCATGATTTATGATTCTTATTTAAAGGTTCTACCATGTTTTAGCTTGGTCATGCGGTTAGGACCCAAATTATACCCTAGACGTGACATGTCGTATAGAAGCCCGAAAGGCCCTATACAAGCCACTTAGCATTCATCATACAAGATAATAGAATTTAAAGAATTCAAAATACAGTCTTATATTATAAAGAGTTTGACAAAAGCGAAAGTTTAACATAAGTCTCAAAGCCATCTATTACATCATAAGGAAAATGATTGGGAAATAACTCATACATCACATACAAAGTCTGAAAATGGAAATGACATGAAAGAAATAAACGACTCTTGACCCTCAGATCATGAGGACTCACCAATATGCAAAAGTCCAAAATAATCGACTAGCCACGAGTATGGGGAGTAAGAGCGTTCAACCCTACATTAGTGAAACAATGTAGGACAAAGTATGCATTAGTACATGGAATATACCAAGTATGATACCAATGCGTAATAGTTATGAAATCATGCTAAAAGGACTTTGTATGACATGCAATGACCAAACTAATTCATAAAATAACATGTTAGAAAACATAAGTCGTAATCATGGCCAATGCAAGCTAAACATCTTATTAAACACTTGCGAGATACTTTAGAAAGTAACCTTAGTTCATTATTGTGAGAAGTTTAGCCTTATCTAACATCGACCATGTGAGCTATAACATAGAGTCCAGTGTCTGCCCCACACTAAAAAAGAGGTGTCATTACTTGCCAAGGTAAGAACCATGAGTTTGCGCTAAAGTGGATCCACTAGTTAATGTCTATCTAAGACAATCATCATATGGTGACACATAGTTTATGGGACATGGGTAATCACCGCTAGTCCACTCGCGGGTAAGCATAAATCCCTTGAAATAGTCATTAATCGTATTCATCTTATTATTCATGGAAAGTCACAATTAAGTAGCCAATCCAAGCTAGATTTCATTAGAATAGTTCCTTAGTCTTGATTCAACTTAGGTGAGAAAACCTTTCAACCTTATGAATCCTTTTTGTGAGAAAAACCTTTCACAATAACAACAACAACAACATCGATGCTTTACTCTCAAAGCAACGCTAAATTATTTACATCAATTTCATAGAAACAACATGCATATATTCTTAAATTCATCTTTCATAGTTCATTAACTTCACCATATGATCATAGTCTAGAAATCATGGATCATGCATGGGTTCATGTGAATTCAACTTTTAATCATGTAATTACTTCAACTCATGCATAAAAATATAGAAAACAATCAATTGGATCATAATTGAAAAGAACCCATAAATATTAAACAAAGCCCTAATTTTGATTGGAGAATCTGACTTGTAAAATTGGAGAACTTAGGAACTTTACGGAGGAAAGGACTTCATAGGTGAATACTATCATACCTCAATGATATTGAATGAAGTTAGTAATTACAATCTGCAAGCTACACATTTATACACAAAATACACCTTTAACCGACTATGACCTAATTGTAACTAACTGCTGATGTGTGCTAATACGCTCAAATTACACCTCCTTACAAAAGTATAAGC
>NW_006239153.1:991395-991505 GCF_000226075.1 Solanum tuberosum
AAGTAAAATTAGGAAATATTTGACTAATGTTCAATAACGTAGTTAAAACTGAATCTAAAAGCCAGATTCCCCGGCAGCGGCGCCAAAATTTGATACGCTCAAATTACACC
>NW_006239153.1:992186-992294 GCF_000226075.1 Solanum tuberosum
AAAAAAGGAAACAATTTAAGGAAAGTTTTGTTCAGATACGCGTCTTCGATTCACGAGACCGACTTATGGACCGTCGATGGATCTACGGTCCGTAAGTCCCTTCCGTTA
>NW_006239153.1:992879-998347 GCF_000226075.1 Solanum tuberosum
ACTTGGTCAGATTTCCCTGATTTGTCCTCCATGCCTTGCCTGCTGATCTACGGTCATCACCTACGGACCGTGAATGGACCTACGGTCCATAGATCACCTCCGTGGATGCCTTTCTTCTGCATTTATTTCAGCTGTCTCTACACTTCCGCGCCTGAACGTCTTTCCTGTAAAACATGATAAAAACACATCAAAACCAATATAAAAAGGCCTTAGACACACACAACTTGTAAGTGAAACGTATTAGAAATACCGTAAACTCACGGTATATCATGTGCTACTCCCAACTAACTTCTGAGGCAACCTAGCTAACTGTTGACGTGGACTATAAATATCTCAATATCCCTCCTCAAGTTGGACGTGATACTAGCACAATCAACTTGTCTAATATTGCAGAGTGTTTAACTCCTGTGAGAGCCTTATTAGTGAGAACATCAGCTAACTGATCACTGGTTCTAATATGACACAAGAAAATGAGGCCTTCTAGGATTTTAGCTCGTACATAGTGACAGTCAACCTTGATATGTTTAGTTTATTTGTGAAAAATAGGATTTTTGGCTATCTGTAAGGCTGATTGGCTATCACAATAAATAGGAAAGGGACCATCTCTAGGCATAATGAGTTCTACGAATAGTCTATCCAGAAGGCTTGGACCTTGTAATCATCAGTGGAGGACATGAACAACCCCAATGTTGGATCCTTTTTGAGATACCTGAGCATGGGAAAAGCAACCAGCAGGTGAGGTTCTCTAGGATCCTGCCTGAACTGGCTAAGATGTTAAACTACATATGCACTGGGTCTGGTATGGGTTTTTCCTCACCTGCTTTGAGTTTGACAGTAACATCAAGAGGTGATGCAAGACCGAAATAGTGTGAGAAGGAACTGATTTCCAAACCTAAGAAATAATGCAACTTCCCGAAATCCTTTATTTTAAACTGATTGTGAAGGAAACTTTTCAACTGCGCAATCTCTTCTAAATCAGTTCCAATGAGTAGAATGTCATACACATATACAACTATAAATACAATAGAGTATCCCTTCTTTCTATAGCACAATGAATAGTCATTAGTATAATCCCTAGATCTTAGTGCATCAGATGGTTTGGCATACCATTGTCTACTTGCCTGTTTCTAGCCATTAAGTGACTTATTCTATTTGCAAACCAGTCCTTTGGTGTGAATGTCTAGTCCATGTAAACTTCCTCATGTAGTTCCCCACGAAGGAATGCATTGGTCACATCCAATTGGTAAATACTCCAATGTTTCTTTACAACAGTAGCAATCAGAGCTCTCTCAGTTGTCATTTTGATAACAAGAGAAAAAGTCTCAGTGTAATGTAATATACTCCGTAGTGTTTGAGTGTAGCCCTTCACAACTATCTTGGCCTGATATATCTCTATACTACCATATGCCTTGTGCTTGATTTTGTCAACCCATCCGCAAGTTCATTTGTGTGCTTATACTAAGCTACAAGTCCTGATCTAAACTGTGCAACATCCGCCCCCCCCCCCTTCCCCAATTTCCTCCAAGAGGTTTCTTCCATAAAATCCTCATATCTTCCTTTATGTAAAGGATTGAACAAAATCAAAACTATGAGTCCTATATTTGAGAGTTTGAGCTTAATTGATTTGGATGATCTTTGGTTGTTGGAATACTTAAATCTAATCTCAACTTCCTTATTCGATTCCTTTATATTCCAAAACTCATGTGCCTTGGTGGGTTCAAAGCTAATGGAAGTTGAGATTAGATTGAAGTATCACTACAACATAAACAACTTTTAGTGGCAATAAATATAAACATTAATAAAGAATGTTAAAGTCTTTATCGGCATTAGTTAAGTGCCATTAGAACCAATGTCGCTAAAGGCTTTGTTAGAACAAAAATACTCAAGAAACTGATTTGAAGAATAAAAATTGAGTGAACTTATGAATTCCAGCTGTGTATTAATTTGCATAAGATCTGAATTTATACAAGGAAAAACCTAACCATTTCCTATCTAGTAGCCACTAACAACCATCAAATGGGCCACTAACAGCCATTAAATGGGCCACTAACTTCAGAAAGTTGAGCAACTAAAGTTGACTAAGTCTAGCTTAAAAATAGGAAGCACTAAACTGAAATAAGTAAAAACAATAAAAAAAACAGTAAAAATAATAAGCTGGAAAAAATCCCAATTTTCTAACACTCCTCCTTGGCATTTTTGTGGCAAACACCAATTCGTTGCCTCAGATCTTCAAACCTTTCCTTTGGCAATGACTTGGTGAAAATGTCAGCTAGCTGGTTCTGAGATGAACAATGAACAAGCAACACTTCATTAGATTGTTGGACTTCTCTAATAAAATGAAACTTGATCTTGATATGCTTAGTTCGACCATGAAACACTGGATTTTTTGAGATAGAAACTGCTGAACTGTTGTCACACATGATCTTGGTAGCTTCTGTTTGTTCATAGCCCAAGTCCTTCAACATCTTCCTTAGCCAGATAGCTTGATTCACAGCAGATGCAGCAGCTATGTACTCAGCTTCTGCTGTTGATTGAGCTGTAGTTTCTTGTTTCCTAGAGCTCCAACTAAAACAACTTGTCCCCAAACAAAAAAGATATCCAGAGGTGCTTCTGGAATCATCAACTCCGCCACCCCAATCACTATCAGAGTACCCGATCAGGTTCATGGTTACTTCGGCAGATGTTGGGAAAAAAATTCCAAACTTGCTGGTTCCTTTAATATACCTTAACACTCTTTTAGCCGCTGTGAAGTGTGTGTCTCTAGGCGAATGCATGAACCTAGAGAGCAAACTTACAACAAATAGAATGTCAGGTCTGCTTGCGGTTAGATATAGAAGACTGCCAATTAAGCTTCTATACATACTATTATCCACTTTTTCGGAATCCTCATCCTTGCCAAGCTTCACACCAGTAGAGATTGGAGTACTCACAGGTTTGCAGTCTTGCATTTTGAACCTGTTTAGAATATCCGAAATGTATTTCTGCTGGCATATGAAAATTCCATCACTGGATTGCAACACTTCCATGCCAAGAAAGTACTTCATGACTCCAAGATCAGTCATTTCAAAGATTTTCTCCATTTCATCCTTGAACCTTTGGATTAGTTCAATTTTGCTTCCTGTCACAAGCATGTCAAATGGGCCACTAACAGCCATTAAATGGGCCACTAACTTCAGAAAGTTGAGCAACTAAAGTTGACTAAGTCTAGCTTAAAAATAGGAAGCACTAAACTGAAATAAGTAAAAACAATAAAAAAAACAGTAAAAATAATAAGCTGGAAAAAATCCCAATTTTCTAACACTCCTCCTTGGCATTTTTGTGGCAAACACCAATTCGTTGCCTCAGATCTTCAAACCTTTCCTTTGGCAATGACTTGGTGAAAATGTCAGCTAGCTGGTTCTGAGATGAACAATGAACAAGCAACACTTCATTAGATTGTTGGACTTCTCTAATAAAATGAAACTTGATCTTGATATGCTTAGTTCGACCATGAAACACTGGATTTTTGTAGATAGAAACTGCTGAACTGTTGTCACACATGATCTTGGTAGCTTCTGTTTGTTCATAGCCCAAGTCCTTCAACATCTTCCTTAGCCAGATAGCTTGATTCACAGCAGATGCAGCAGCTATGTACTCAGCTTCTGCTGTTGATTGAGCTGTAGTTTCTTGTTTCCTAGAGCTCCAACTAAAACAACTTGACCCCAAACAAAAAGATATCCAGAGGTGCTTCTGGAATCATCAACTCCGCCACCCCAATCACTATCAGAGTACCCGATCCGGTTCATGGTTACTTCAGCAGATGTTGGGAAAAAAATTCCAAACTTGCTGGTTCCTTTAATATACCTTAACACTCTTTTAGCCGCTGTGAAGTGTGTGTCTCTAGGCGAATGCATGAACCTAGAGAGCAAACTTACAACAAATAGAATGTCAGGTCTGCTTGCAGTTAGATATAGAAAACTGCTAATTAAACTTCTATACATACTATCATCCACTTTTTCGGAATCCTCATCCTTGCCAAGCTTCACACCAGTAGAGATTGGAGTACTCACAGGTTTGCAGTCTTGCATTTTGAACCTGTTTAGAATATCCGAAATGTATTTCTGCTGGCATATGAAAATTCCATCACTGGATTGCAACACTTCCATGCCAAGAAAGTACTTCATGACTCCAAGATCAGTCATTTCAAAGATTTTCTCCATTTCATCCTTGAACCCTTGGATTAGTTCAATTTTGCTTCTTGTAACAAGCATGATCAAGTTGCTTTACATAGATCTCTTCAGCAAGCAAACCATTCAAAAGAGCCGATTTGACATCAATTTGATGAATCTGCCAGGAGCTATGAGATGCAAATGCAAAAATAAGCTTGATTGTGTCATACCTTGCTACAGGAGCAAATGTTTCCTGGTAATCCACACCATATTGTTGTGCGTATCCCTTCACCACCAATCTAGCCTTATGTTTGCAAATTGTTCCATCAGGATTGAGTTTTGTCTTGAAAATCCATTTTACACCAATCACCTTGCAATTTCTAGGTCTGTCAACAAGCTGCCAGGTTCCGTTCTTCTCTATCATGTCTAGTTCATCTTGCATAGCGCTCCTCCATGCCTGAGAGTCTTGTGCTTCAGCATAGCTTGTTGGTTCAGAGGTAACCAAGTTACACCGCTAATAGACATCTTTTAAGGTTCGAGTTCGCCTCACTGGTACATCATCCACTAGTTCATCTTCTGAAAGTTGAGGCTGCTCTTTTGAAAATAAATCAGAATGAGAGGTCTTCTGATTTTTCCAATCCCAAC
Organism: Solanum tuberosum; assembly: GCF_000226075.1. Lineage (NCBI taxonomy): Eukaryota > Viridiplantae > Streptophyta > Magnoliopsida > Solanales > Solanaceae > Solanum > Solanum tuberosum. The sequence goes on from NW_006239153.1 coordinate 997,673, forward strand.
CAACTGCTTCATCAAACTTCACTTCTCGGCTGAGAATTAGTTATTCTGATTTCAAACAGAAAATCCTGTAACCTTTGGATGAACTATAGCCCATAAATATGCCTTTATGAGCCTTGTTGTCCAGCTTAGTCCTCTTTGTTTCTGGAACTCGATAATAACATATACACCCAAAGATTCTGAGATGGTGTACTGATGGTTTGTTCCCACACCAAGCTTCATATGGAGTCATGTCCTGCAAGGCCTTAGTAGGCAATCTGTTCAGCAAATATACAGAGGTATTGACTGCCTCCGCCCAAAACTGATTTGGGATCTTTCTTTCGAGCAAAAGACATCTGGCCATCTCCATTACTGTCCTGTTCTTCCTTTCAGACACGCCATTTTGTTGAGGAGTGTATGGTAATGTCAATTGACGTTCAATACCTGTGCTATTACAAAACTCCACAAACTGAAAAGAAGTATATTCTCCTCCATTGTCAGACCTTAAAGCCTTAATACTAAGATTACATTGATTTTCTACTAAAGCTTTAAATTGTTTAAAAACATCAAAGACTTCACTCTTCAGTCTAATGAAATAAACCCAACACATTCTGGTGTAGTCATCAATAAAGAGGAGAAAGTATTTGTTACCACTCAATGAATGTGTTTTCATTGGGCCGCAAACATCCGTATGAATGA
>NW_006239153.1:999494-1000957 GCF_000226075.1 Solanum tuberosum
CCACTGTTAGAACAAAAATACTCAAGAAACTGATTTGAAGAATAAAAATTGAGTGAACTTATGAATTCCAGCTGTGTATTAATTTGCATAAGATCTAAATTTATACAAGGAAAAACCTAACCATTTCCTATCTAGTAGCCACTAACAACCATAAAAGGGGCCACTAACAGCCATTAAAGGGGCCACTAACTTCAGAAAGTTGAGCAACTAAAGTTGACTAAGTCTAGCTTAAAAATAGGAAGAACTAAACTGAAATAAGTAAAAACAATAAAAAAATAGTAAAAATAATAAGCTGGAAAAAATCCCAATTTTCTAACAGGCTTTAGGGACATATACAAAGAGTGCTAATTGCCACTAAAAATATATATTTAGCGGCAATTAAGCTAATGTCGTTAATTAATTGGCCAACTAATAATCATTTTTGATGTACTGTATGTTTGTGCAACCAACATGTTTAATGAGATATTGTCCTTGGAAACTAACACAACTGAATCAAAGGTATCTACATTCATATAGTGGTATTACATCTTGTTTGTCGTTAAGTGTTCATCTAGTATGTCGCGTCCCGAGCCTAGACCCTGGATGTGGCTAGCACTCGAGAACCATTGCTAGTCCCCAAGCAAACCCTTATTCTGGATGACTACTTAGCGGAAGACTTAATCAAGCAATGATAGGCCAATTTTTTTTTAATTCGTTAAATTCAAATATTCATCTCATAAAGTCTGGAAAATACTCAATAACAATATTTTTAGTTTGTTCAACAACTCAAAATAAATTAAATACTAAGAGACACCTCGAATCTGTTTATCTATGAAACCTCTACTATTAAAGAAGGATGTCGGGACAAGACCCACGACATCTCAAACCTACTACCTAGAAAGTAAATGTGAAGTCCTCTGGAATGCAATGAGGCTCACCAAAAGCTAGTTGAAGTGTAGAGTGATCTCAATGAAGCGCCTGTTGATGATCCTGAACACCTGTATCTGTATCATAAAAATATACATGTTGAATGACTTCAGTACATTTAAATATACGAGTATGTAATATAACCGAAGCGAAATAACTGAATGAAAGGACTGCTATAGATAAAAATATACTCAAGCTGATGTACATAAATAAATGATTTAAATCATTTAAAACTTTACAAAATACTTACTCATATCTGAACTCAACATAATAAGTGATATATTAAAATATACTTTAACTCTATTGGGAGATTCTCTACCCGACAACTATCACTATGAGCTACGTGATGATACAACGTCTTACCCATGCTGCTAGAACTGTCATATACTATGCCAGGGTATAGAACCTCTCAACTAAGTGGATCCACTAAGCAATAAGGATTCATCTAAAAAGTATGATCATTTACTCATGTTGGCAAGACATGTTTTATGAGGATTTTGAGTTGTCTAAACTCATCCCCATATCGGTGCTCAATACTACTCCAAATAATATATATA
>NW_006239153.1:1002832-1043904 GCF_000226075.1 Solanum tuberosum
AACTAGAAAGTAAATGTGAAGTATTCTGGAATGCAAGGAGGCTCACCAAAAACTAGTTGAAGTGTAGAGTGATCTCAATGAAGCGCCTGTTGATGATCCTGAACACCTGTATCTGTATCATAAAAATATACATGTTGAATGACTTCAGTACATTTAAATATACGAGTATGTAATATAACCGAAGCGAAATAACTGAATGAAAGGACTGCTATAGATAAAAATATACTCAAGCTGATGTACATAAATAAATGATTTAAATCATTTAAAACTTTACAAAATACTTACTCATATCTGAACTCAACATAATAAGTGATATATTAAAATATACTTTAACTCTATTGGGAGATTCTCTAACCGACAACTATCACTATGAGCTACGTGATGATACAACGTCTTACCCATGCTGCTAGAACTGTCATATACTATGCCAGGGTATAGAACCTCTCAACTAAGTGGATCCACTAAGCAATAAGGATTCATCTAAAAAGTATGATCATTTACTCATGTTGGCAAGACATGTTTTATGAGGATTTTGAGTTGTCTAAACTCATCCCCATATCGGTGCTCAATGCTACTCCCAATAATATATATATACTCATGCTCAAATGTATAAAACATATTCTTTCTCTGGTTTGAGATAATTTCTCAAACTATCATCTTAAAAGAGGTAACTGCTCTGAAATATCTCTAAACTCATTAACTCATTTAGAAATCAAAGTTTGTCTGTTCTCAATGTAACAAAATAATACATTTGGGACTTCTCAGTTCCCTTAAACTTCACTAAAAAATTCTCAGAAGATAAGGAGATCCAACAAATTTTAGTAGTAAATCAATAGGGAGAGGGTACATGTGATAATGTGATTTCAATTCCCAACAAATCAGAAGTAGCAGTGCAGAAGAGTGAAGTTGTTTATAATGAAAAGAGCTAGAAATATGCGTAAGAACTACAGCAGTCCAAGTTCTCTGTGTTGTAGGGTAGGTATATATTGTTTAACAGTTAATTAGTTTCTATCTTTCATCATTTGCATCTCGAAATCTCTTATAAGATTTAACACTTGCATACCTCTGATCCTTTCATCCCCTTCGCATTCTACCTTGAGATAATCCCAGAAGGCAGCGTGAAAATTAAAGAAGATACTTGTGAAAATAAACAAGCTTTTACCTTTGATTTTCTGGTTTTCTGTCTTTTTGGTTCTTGATCTGGGCCATAGTAGGATTGTTAGGCAACAAAGGAACTTCATAATCCTCTTCGACTGCCTCCCACATATCCATTGCATCTAGATAAGTTTCCATCCTTATCTCCCAAATTTGATAGTTTTCACCATTAAAAACAGGTGGTGCCATTACTGAAAAACTTGATTCTCCTTCCATGATTCATAAACTTTTCTTCTTGATTCCAATCCTAACTTTGATGAAACACCCACAGATCCATAAAGAAATAAAAACTCTGATACCAAATTTTAGTTTAGAAGAACATAAAAATTTGGTTTCTCTTGTTATTGAACAAGTAGGAACATCGGTTTGATAAACCAACAAACAAATATTATTGAAAGATAAACTACATACTTCATTATGAATCCAGACTAATTTATAGAGTTTACAAGCCAACTGAAATAAAGAAACCAAATCCTAAGGATTAAGGATTAGGGATAAAACTGAAACAATTAAAGATTACTCTAAAAGGCTCTTGAACATAGAAAATAGGGTAAAATTGGTTGGTTCCGTGTTCAATGATTCACGTATTGTTAAAAAGATTCTGGTAATTGTGCCAGAAAGATTTGAAGCAACCATAATTACTTTGGAAAACACTAAGGATCAACCCAACTTTTCAAAATCATCTAAATTAACTCGTACCTTCATGGAAAGACAAAGAGGGTGAGTAATAAATTAAGAATGATGTGGTATGTCATATTTTAAGTGTTCAAGGGTTGTATATCAAGTTTTGAACTTAGGTAAGGGGCAAAATAAAAGTTGGCGAAAGTTATTGTAAGTTCCCTTTTTAAAGATTTCTCTGAAATATGGGTCAAATTTCTTTGAAATATGGGTCAAATTTCTCAGAGGTTTTCTCTCAATATATAAAGAGTAATGGGGCCCAAAACCTATCAAATCAAAGGTCTACAAGTCTAGTTTCCAACGCATCAAACCGTTTGTTCATACGACTTCAGAATAGAGAGATATTTGCATTTTTGCGAGACTGCACAAGCAGGCACGTGAGGTGGGGCCCTAGGTCGGTGGAACTTCTTATATATCTTCTTCTTTGACTTTTTCTTCATTTTTTTAGTTAAGAACCTAAAAACTTAGAAAACCCATTTCTAGGATCAACCAAATTATAGATTTTCTCAACTTAAGTCCTTGACGAAAGTTGTTCTACGCGTTGAGCTCGTCATCATGGTATACTTTATTTTATTGATTTCGTAGCATATCATACTTTGGTGTTGGGAAAACAAGGGTTTGGACATATTTTATGATTTTGAGGTGTATTACGAACTTAAGATCAAGGTAAGACCCTTATTTCACCGAATCTAGCTTTGATAAGCCACAAATAGCAATTTGCGATGGAAATACATATCTTTTATCGGATTATCGTGGTATCTTCTATACTTGTGTGTTGATTATGGTCCTGCCTTGTTGTAGAATTGAGGGGGGTTGTGAGTAAAAGTCGTTAGGCCACGTAAATTCAGTGAAAAAGCTATGTTAAGGCTATTCCCTTCTTACGAAATGTTTCCTTAAAGCTTAGGAGCAATGTTATTGGGTTGTTATCGTTGTTATACTTGTAGCCATTATTGTTGAATATTGGCTGCTCGAGTAGATATAATCCTCCTTTGTCGGGATTCTTATTCAGTTAGTAGCGTTCCTATGTTGGACACGACTATTCGTATAGGTTGCTTATAGCTAAATTGCTCGCTTTTAGCCTATGGATTGTTATTGTTGCCCTTGGGGATATTGCGGTTAGCTACAAAATGTGATCTGCGTCTAGAAGGGCTATGTTCTGCCTACGGGGCTATATTGATTCCTAGAAGGGCTATGAGTTTCCTACGGGGATACATTGATGCCTAGAAGGTCTATGAGTTGCCTACGGGGCTGTATTAACGCCTAAGAAGGCTATGTGCTGCCTACATAGCCATGTTGTTGACTAAGAGGGCTATGAGTTGTTTATAAGCTATATTGATGCCTAAGAGAGCTATGTGCTACCTACGGGGCAATATTATTGCCTAAGAGGGGTATGTGGCTTCCTATGGGGTTAGGGGGCTACCAATAGGGGTATATAGACTGATTGGCACCTTCTGGGCTTAAGAGGGCTGTGTAGGTGGTATTGTGTGCTGTTTGTACCTGTCGAGCTTATGGTGGCTTGGTTAGGTTGTTGTTTTATTATTTTTGATATGTTTAGATTTAGGAGTAGGTCAGTACACTTATCTTATGCTTGAATTATTTATCGGATTACTCCCGGTATATTAGGATACCTGCTCATAGTCTATTATCTTTCATACTCGGTACATTATTTCGTATCGATGCCCTATTGCCTGGGGGTACTGCATTAATGCTTGCAGGTCCCAAAAGATGACCCTATATACCTCCTCAGCAACAGGATTGACTTTTATCCGGTTGGTTAGCCCCTTTTCTCCGGAGCTGCCAGAGTTGGGAGATTTGTTAACTTTTGTTGTATATATTTTTATAGGTAGGCTGGGGCCCTGTCCCGCCAATCTTTACTACTCTTAGAGGCTTGCAGACTAGTGTGTGGGGTGTATAGCTACTTTATGGCCATGTTGGCCTAGTTTGTTGGTTTGCTAAAACTTGTTAGCTGTTTGATGTATTGTCTTGATATATACCTACTTTCAGTTTCGGTATAGAGATCATGGTTGCCTCGACGGCCCAATTAGGACTTTTGTACTAGTAGGCTATTTCCTTATATAAACTCTTGGGAGTAGATATTTCTGTTATAAATCTGTTGACAGGGGCCTTGCTGGCCGATGGCTTAATTTTAAGCCCAAATATACTTGTTTGCTTTCTTGATTGCGTATGGCTGCCATGAGCTAGTAGCCAATGGTTCAGCAGGGTCGGCTCGGGCCAGATTTTTGGCATTATGAGCCAGTTGCGCCCCTTGAGTTTGGGGCGTGACAAACTTGGTAACAGAGCAACGTCGGATCCTAGGGAATCTGAAAGCCGTGTCTGGTAGAATCTTGTTTATAAATGTCTTGTGCACCATATTCGATAAGCAAGAAGATACCAGGAATGTTAGAATGGCTATCCTTCTTTTGCTCACCTCGTGCTATAGAGTAGTGTCTTAAGGGTTGAGGTTTCTGGCTTATAATTGATATTTGTATGCAGATAGAGATGGCTGACACCAGACAAACCACAACTAGCCAGTGGCTAGATACAGCTGCAGGCGAGGGTACCGTCAAGGTACCACATGCGTAGGTAGCCCATTGTGAGACTCGGGGGACACATCTTCTCAGCCTACTATAGCTTCTCCACCGCTTTTGGAGCCTCCTAGGGCCACAGGACCCCTGGCTCCACCAGCATTACCACCTCTAGTTCCTTCTATTCAATCTGATTAGGATTTCAAGAGTGCAGTATGTATGTTAGCACAGTTAGTAGCTGCACAACGTCAACAAGTTGCGCTAGATGTTGCCAGACCTTTTGAAGGGCTCGAAAGTTCAAGAGTTCATGAATTTCTTGCCTTGAATCCTCCACAGTTTACAGGGATAGATTGCAAAGAAGACCCTCAACAGTTTGTTGATCAACTTCATAGGATCTTCAGAGTCATGCATGCCTCAGCGACTGAGTAGTTGAGTTAGCAACATTTTGATTGCGTGATATTGCAGTATTGTGGTATGAAAGTTGGGAGAGATCTAGGGGAAAAGATGCATCTCTACCCACTTGGGATAGCTTTACATAAACTTTCATAGATCACTAATTGCCTAGAGAGATTAAGGATGGTCGGGTAGACTAGTTTCAAAACCTCCGTTAGGGCAGCATGAGTGTCTGAGAGTACGAGCTGAGATTTGATTCATTGGCTAGATATGCATCAGCTTTGTTGATACGATGCATGACAGGGTGCATATATTTGTGGGAGGGCTTGACTCAGACTATATCAACGCTTCTTCTACTGCTGAAGTAAATGATAATATGGATATCTCGCGAATTCAGGCCTTTGCACAAGGCATAGAGGATCGCCGAAATCTATAGTATATGAGTGAGAGCGTCTCGAGAGAGAGACAAAAGAAGGCTGGGCCCGATGGTTCACATGGAGATTTTCAGGGTGGTCCCAGACCCCGATATTCTAGTAGGCCACCTAGAACTCCACCACAGCAGTTCTAGGGTAGTATATTTGGTCGTCAGGGACAGTCAGGACTAGGTGAGGGTTCACGAGCATCAAACTCTTAGCAGCAAAGGGGTTCAGGCCAGGTTAGGACAACCCCATCGTGTTGCGCTACTTGTTGTAGGATGTATTTTGGGAGGTGCAGGCAGGGTTCCATAGGTTGTTATTCTTGTGGACAAAAAGGGCATGGGTGGAGGAACTGCCTAATCATAGGTCAGGGTGGTATAGGTTAGTCAACCGGGCCAGTAGTAGGTTCCTCCTCATCAGCACAATCTACAGGGCGTGGACCCCATATTTCAGCAGGTAGAGGCGAAGGTGGAGGCAGATAGGGAGCATCTAGTTCTAGTAGTGGCCAGAACTGTACATATTCACTAGCCGGCCGACAGGACTCAGAGTCATCACCAGATGTTGTGAAAGGTGCATTAATTGTTTGCTCCCATTGTGTTTATGCTTTGATAGATCCTGGATCTACTCTATCTTATTTTACTCCATTTATTGCGAGGAAGTTATGTATAGTAGCAGAGTCATTATATCAAGCCTTTATTATATTTACATCAGTTGATGTGTCTATTATTGCCAGGAGAGTCTATCGAGGTTGCACAGTAGAAATTATTGACCGTCATACCTCTGTAGACCTGGTAAAGTTAGAGATGGTCGACTTCGACGTCATTATGGGTATGGACTGGTTAGTGGCTTCTTATGCTAATGTTGAGTGCCGGACAAAGATTGTTAGATTCCACTTTCCAAGAGAGGCAATTTGGGAATGGAAAGGCGATACAACAACGTTGAAAGGTAGGTTTATTTCCTATCTTAAGGCGAGGAGGACGATTTCTAAGGGTTGTATTTATCATCTTGTTCGCGTTCATGATATAGATGCAGAACCACCGACTCTTCAGTCTCTTCCGGTAGTTAATGAGTTTCTAGATGTATTTCCAGATGAGCTTCTTGGTATCCCTCTAGAACGGGAAATTGATTCTTCTATCGATATGCTACCAGGTACAAAAACCATATCTATCCCTTCTTATAGAATGGCTCCTGCTGAGCTAAAGAAGTTGAGGGATCAGCTGAAAGACTTGATGGATAAAGGCTTTATCAGGCCTAGTGTACCGCCCTGCAAGGAGCTACATTAAATTTCGGCAGTTTTGAGGGCGAGGTAGATTCGTGTCACGCTTCAGCGGGTCTCCAATGGCATGTCGAATATTTTCTAGTTTCGGAGATGACTTGGAGAACCTTGACAAGCATGTGGCAGCCTTGACTTTCAGCCAAAATGGACCCCAGCAGAGGGGACAAGGCTGACTTGGGTAAGGGACACTCCACCTTGTCCCACCTAATCTTTGACTTTGTAAAGACACCTTTGTAGTCCTTTTCTTTTGGGAACTTGTCCCTTAATGCTATTAGATTTGTTTTACATCTTTTAGAGTATATTGTAAAGGGTTCACTTGTATGTAGAACACTTAGAAAAGATATCAAGAAAATTGGCACTTGCCTCCCAAAAACTTGCTTCCTTATTTGCTTTCTTGTTGGCTGTTTGTGTGGACTATTTTAGACAGATTAATGTTGCACGTTTTGTGTGCTTGTTTGTGTTAGGACTGAGCTTACGAGGAGCTGTGCAAGCCCTCTTTCGTTGTCCCACGAGACCTCAAAAAATAGGCCCGTGACAAATGGTATCAGAGCAACAGTTCGAGCATGGCGTCGAAGTCTCAACGCAACGAATAAAGTGGTCAGGTGAGGGAGTAGGATGTTCGGAGAGACATTGCCAAGAAACATGATAAAAGTAGGGTAAGAGAATCTTCTTCTAATCCTTCTATTTGTGGAAGCAGCCTTGGGGAAGAAGGAGAAGTTTCTGAAACCAGCCAACTCGACGAGAAGATCATCGTAGTTGAGGCTGGTTTGTCGGCCTTGAATAGGCGACTTGTGGTTTTTGAAAACAATTTTAGTTCCCTTGAAACAGTTGCTCTTGAGGGCCTTCATGAGGTGAAGAGTAACCTTGAAGTGCTTGAAGAGGTTAACAAGGAAGGGCTGACCAACCTCGAACTCATGCTCACCGAAGCTCTCTCCTCTCTTCATCGAGAGTTTGAGACCTTGAAAAGGCAGGTTGATGAGACTGCTGGTGCGGGAGTTGCTGGTCCCGTTACAGTTCGTGAGACACGTATCGAACTCCTAAGCCAAAGGAGTTTCGGGGTGAAAGGAATGCCCAAGATTTTCAGAACTTCTTGTGGCAAATAGATGCTTATTTCGAGCATGTTTGCATGACTAGTGAAGCTACCAAGATTCGGAAAGAGGCTATGTATTTGAGCGACACCGCTATGTTGTGGTGGCGGAGGAAAAAGGTGGACATGGAGAGAGGGGTTTGCACCATCGATGATTAGGAGTAGTTCAAAGGGGAGCTAAAGCGACAATTCTATCCTCAAAATGTAGTACATGAGGCTCGTCGGAAGTTGAGGGAATTAAAGCAAACGTCCTCCATTCGTGACTATATGAAAGAATTCACGAGACTCACTCTCTAAATTCCGAGCTTGACCAGAGAGGACTTCCTGTTTCACTTCTTGGATGGTCTTCAAAATTGTAATCAGCCTTCTAATTTACGCAAAAACTACGAGGATCGTAAGAAAGGCGCTCCACATCGTGAGGGATGTTATATTTGTGGTGAGACTACTCACGCTGCCCGTTATTGTCCGTCGTTGAGTAAGTTAAGTGCCATGGTTGCTGCCCAAAAGTAGTAAGAACAGGCTGCCGCGCAAACCGAAGGACCACCCGGGGAGCAAGGTGGACATGCTGGTGGGGCAGACAGGGGTAAGAACGTTGCTGTTGGCATGTTTAATCATATGGCGTTGTTTAATCATATGACGCTTGTTGTGTTGGCTGCCCAGCCGGCTAGTGTAAGGCCGCGCGAATCACTATTTGTCAATGCCAAGTTGAATGGCAAAGACATTAGAATTATGGTGGACACCGGTGCAACTCACAACTTTGTAACAAAGGAGAGGGCCAATGACCTTTGTTTAAATTATGTTGCTAGTGATACGATGTTAAAGACCGTCAACGCTCTTCCCACTTTTGTCCATGGTTTCGCTCCTAAAGTCCCCATCTATTTAGGAGGGTGGAAGGGGTTGACGGACTTCACCATTGCACCCATGGATGTGTTTGACATTATTTTGGGGCTGGACTTTTGGTATGAGGTTAACGCGTTTATTTCGCCGCGCCTCAATCAACTTCACATCAGTGATGCCGGAGGTTCTTGCGTGGTACCCCTTATTCGAGTACCACAATACGGGATGCACTTGTCCGCCATGCAGATTGTTAAGGGCTTTAAGAGAGGGGAACCAACCTTTCTTGCTTCCCTTGTCGGAGGCGTCAGAGACTCAATTGAGGCAGTAGCTTTGCCTCTTTGCATTGAGCAGGTCCTTTTCGATAATAAGGACGTGATGCAGGAAGAACTTCTCCAACGGTTGCCACCACGAAGGGAAGTTGATCACCAAATTGAGTTGGTTCCTGGGGCAAAGCCACCTACCATGACGCCTTATCGTATGGCGCCCCCGGAGTTGGAGGAACTTAGACAGCAACTCAAGAAGCTGCTGGACGCGGGACATATTAGGCCTTCTAAAGCGCATTTTGGTGTGCATGTTTTGTTCCAAAAGAAGAAGGAAGGGACGCTGCATTTGTGTATTGATTACCGGGCCCTCAACAAGGTCACGGTGAAGAACAAATATCCCATTGCTTTGATAGCTAATTTATTTGATCATTTGGGGCAGACCAAAGTGTTCTCGAAGATGGACTTGAGAAAAGGTTATTACCAAGTCCGGATTGCCGAAGGTGATGAACCAAAGACGACTTGTGTCACTCGTTATGGTGCTTCTGAGTGGCTGGTCATGCCTTTCGGCTTGACGAACGCTCCAGCTACGTTTTGTACATTGATGAACAAGCTGTTCCATCCCTTTTTGGATCAGTTTGTGGTTATCTATTTGGACGACATTGTCGTTTATAGCAACAACATGGATGAGCATGGCGAGCACTTGTGCAAAGTGTTCTAAGTCTTGCATGACAACGATTTGTGCGTGAAGCGGGAGAAATGCAGTTTCGCACAACCCACTGTCCAATTCCTTGGGCACACTACTAGCCATGGGGAAATAAGGATGGATAGCGATAAAGTGAAGGCCATTCGGGATTGGGAGGCTCCAACGAAGGTACCAGAATTGCGATCCTTCCTTGGCCTCGCCAATTACTATCGGCGCTTCATATTTGGCTATTCTGCTATTGCTGCTCCACTCACCGACTTGCTGAAAAAGATTCTTGAGTGGGAGTGGACTGAATTGTGTCACAATGCCTTTGAAAATTTTAAGGTAGCCATTACCGATGAGCCGGTCTTGGCGCTGCCAGATTTTACTATGGCGTTCAAAATTCATACCGACGTGTCTGATTTTTCTATTGGTGGCATCCTTATGCAAGAAGGCCACCTGATAGCGTTTGAGAGCAGAAAATTGAATGATGTGGAGCGACGCTATTCTGCCCATGAGAGGGAGATGACGGCTGTAGTCCATTGCTTACAGACTTGGCGTCATTATGTATTGGGTGCTCACTTTGTTGTTAAGACGGACAACGTCGCGACGACTTATTTTCAGTCCCAAAAGAAGTTGACTGCCAAGCAAGCCCGTTGGCAAGACTTCTTGGCTGAATTTGATTTCACGTTTGAGTACAAGACGGGGAAGGCTAATGTGGTAGCCGACGCGCTCAGTCGCAAGACTGCCCTTGCTACGATTATTAGTTCAACTTGCAGCAGTGTTACTGAGGATATTAAGGAAGGTATGCAACATCATCCCGTGCCAAAACAACTTCTCGTTTTGGCCCAATAAGGCAAGACAAAGAAGTTTTGGGAGGAGAATGGCTTGTTGTACACCACGGGCAGATGTGTGTACGTTCCGAAGTGGGCTAATATTCGGCGTACTTTGATCAAGGAGGGTCACGATACGATGTGGGCTGGTCACCCGGGGCAGAAGAGAACATTAGCGTTGCTGGAATCCTCTTATTATTTGCCTCGAATGCGAGATGACATTGAAGTCTATGTGTGTACTTGCCTCGTTTGTCAACAAGATAAAGTTGAAATGAAGGTGCTGGGTGGACTGCTTGAGCCACTGCCTATTGCTGAAAAAACATGGGACAGCGTCACCATGGATTTCATCACTTGCTTGCCGAATTCGGAGGGGTTCGGGACTATTATGGTTGTTGTTGATCGCTTCTCAAAATATGCGACCTTCACTGCCACAACGGCCAGCTGCAAAGCCAAAGAGGCAGCCCATATATTCTTGAGAGATGTCGTAAAGCATTGGGGTATACCTAAGCACATTATTAGTGATCGAGATCCTCGATTCACCGGTGCGTTTTGGAGAGAGTTATTCAGTTTGCTTGGGTCGGAGTTGTACTTTTCGATCAGCTTTCACCCCCAAACGGACGGACAGACGGAGCGGATCAACGCACTCTTGGAGTGCTATTTGCGGCACTATGTTAGTGCCAATCAAAAGGATTGGGCAAAGTTGCTGGACGCTGCCCAGTTCTCGTATAATTTGCAGCGAAGTGAGGCGACGGGAAGGAGTCCGTTTGAGTTGGCTACCGGGCAATAGCCCAATATGCCACAATCTTTGCCCGTCGATGTCGGTTTGAAGAGTCCGCGTGCCTATCACATGGCGAAAGCCTGGGAGGAACAAGTTGATCTTGCACGATCTTATCTTGATAAGGCAGCCCGGAAAATGAAGAAGTTCGCTGATCGAAAGCGACCGCCAGTCGACTATCGAATTGGGGATCGAGTTATGATAAAACTCAATACTTGAAGATACATCCGGTCTTCCACGCTAGTCAATTAAAACCGTATTTTGAAGACGTGGAAGACATGGATCGGGGGCAGACCGATAGAGCACAAATATTCATTACTCCACCAGCCGTGGACAAACAGATAGAGGAAATTATTGATCATCAACTGGTTCGCGGCAAGGGCTGGAATAATTCGAGCTCGCAGTTCCTTGTCCATTGGAAAGGAACGGCTCCGGAGGAGGCAACGTGGGAGAAGTATGAGGACTTGTGGCAGTTCCGCGACAAAGTCCACTCTTATTTACAGGTGTATGGCACCGGGGACATCGCCAAATCAGGTGGGGGAGCGTGTACCGCCCCGCAAGGAGCTACATTAAATTTCGGCAGTTTTGAGGGCGAGGCAAATTTGTATCGCGCTTCAACGGGTCTCCAACGGCGTGTCAAATATTTTCCAGCTTTCAGAGATGACTTGGAGAACCTTGACAAGCATGAGGCAGCCTTGACTTTCAGCCAAAATGGACCCCAGCAGAGGGGACAAGGCTGACCTGGGGTAAGGGACACTCCACCTTGTCCCACCTAATCTTTGACTTTGTAAAGACACCTTTGTAGTCCTTTTCTTTTGGTAACTTGTCCCTCAACGTTTTTAGATTTGTTTTACAGCTTTTAGAGTATATTGTAAAGGGTTCACTTGTATGTAGAACACTTAGAAAATATATCAAGAAAATTGGCACTTGCCTCCCAAAAACTTGCTTCCTTATTTGCTTTCTTGTTGGTTGTTTGTGTGGACTGTTTTAGACAGATTGCTATTGCACGTTTTGTGTGCTTGTTTGTGTTAGGACTGAGCTTACGAGGAGCTGTGCAAGAGCTCCTTCGCTATCCCACGAGACCTCGAAAAATAGGCCCGTGACACTAGTGCTTCACCATGGGGTGTGCCAGTGTTATTGTGAGGAAGAAAGATGGCTCACTGAGAATGTGTATCGATTACCGATGGCTCAATAAGATGAATATAAAAAATAAGTATCCCCTTCCGAGGATCGATGACTTGTTTGATCAGTTACAAGGTGCTGAGTGTTACTCAGAGATTGATTTAAGATCAAGGTACCACTAGATACGAGTTCGGGAGGAAGATGTTGCAAAGACAACTTTTAGAACCAGATATGGACACTTTGAGTTCTTGGTAATGTCTTTTGGATTAAGTAATACCCCAACAATGTTCATGGACCTGATGAATAATATATTCAGGCCGTATCTAGACTTGTTTGTGATTGTATTTATTGATGATATTTTGGTGTATTAACGTTCAAAACCTGAGCATGCAAAGCATCTGCGAGCAGTCCTTCAGGTTCTTCGAGATCGAGAACTTTATGCAAAGTTTTCTAAGTGTGAGTTCTGGTTGGACTCTGTATCTTTCTTAGGCCATATTGTATCTGATGCAGGCATTACGGTGGATACATAAAAGATTGAGGCCGTAAAGACTTGGCCCAGACCCATGACACCTACTGAGGTTCGCAGTTTCTTAGGGTTACTAGGTACTACATAAGGTTTGTAGAGGGGCTTTTTTCACTTTCAGCACCATTAACGAAGCTGACTCAAAAAATAGCTAAGTTCCAGTGGACTGAGGCTTGCGAGCATAGTTTCCAGGAGTTGAAGGACATGTTGACATCAACAAAAGTTCTAGCATTGCCAGAGGGTTCAGAAGGCTATGCGGTGTACTGTGATGCTTCTGGTGTTGGGTTGTGATGTGTTCTAATGCAACATGGTAAGGTTATCGCATATACTTCAAGGCAGTTGAGGAAGCATGCGAAGAACTATCCGATCCATGATTTAGAGTAAGCTGCAGTTGTGCATGCCTTAAAGATTTGGAGACACTATTTGTATGGCGTTCATGTTGACATCTTCACAGATCATAGAAGCCTTCAATATATCTTTAGATAGAAAGAGTTAAATATGCGACATCGTCAATAACTTGAGTTAGTAAAAGACTATGACGTGTATATTTTATATCATCTAGGAAAGGCGAATGTGGTAGACGATGCCCTCAGTCAAATAACTATGGGTAGTTTATCCTATTTAGGTGTTGAGAAGTGTGAGCTAGCGCGAGTGTAACATCCCACATTTCTAAACGAGACAAAATGCAGATTTTCAGAAGTTGCAGGTGCCACCAACGGGGGCCACTTACGGACTGTAGGTTGACCCATGGAGCGTAGGTGGAGTCCGTGGTTGGCCACCTGCAACCCCTTTCCCCAGGACCCCAGCAAGATCCAACTAAGTCTGGACCCACGCCAGGACCTATGGACCGTAGGTCAGACCAAGGTTCGTGGTCCAGCCCGTGGTTCAGACCCCCCAGGTCCCAGTCTCTGAAGCCAATGAACGACTGAACAGGATGGACCGTAGGTCAGTTAACGCTCCGTGGTTAAGCCCGTCGTTGGTCCCGACAACTTTTAAGTTAGGGATCGTTTGGTCTTTTCCCTTTTGCATTGGACACCTAAACTACGTCGTTTAACCCCTAACCTATGTCATTTTGGTCAGTTTAAGCCTAGTAACTTAATCATAACCTACCCTAAGTGATTCATTCACCAAAATTTGATTAAACTAGAGCAAAAGGAGAAGAAAGAGTTGACCAAACCCTCTCCAAGAACGCAACAGATTTTCTTCAGTTCCAGCCCATAAATGGAAAGATTTCTCCATGGAATTCGTCACCAGGTATGTGGGATTTCAATGGTGGATTCCTTTCATCCACTAGGTCCCTAGAATTCAATCATATTCTTGATTTCCTTCATATTATCTAGACCTAGGGTTTCTTGAACTTTAGAGATTGTTGTGGTTTAGTAGTTAGAATATTCCTAATCAGATTTCCATGTTGCTGTAACATTGTTGCTTAGTTCCTTGCATGAATTTCAGAACCCTAGTTGTGTAGATTCGTTTAGTTCATGAATTACACTAGCTATGACAGATAAACATATGTACATGCCTCAGTTTTCAAAATGTTTTATTATCAGTATTTAATGTTGGATTTTCAGTTAGCATCTCAAAATATCGAGCTATTCAGTATATTTTAGATATGTTGTATTGTACACATTTCCAGTTGGGAGTAGACTTAACACCGAGTTGGACTAGGGTCAGTCACCCTAATAGTCCCAAAGCTACGTGCCCCGTAGGTTTATAAGTCCCCTCTGTGGGCATCATATTTAATGATCACGATAGTCATTCCTCTATAGTCTTGGCAAGGTATATTGGGTCCTCTCGATGGGGAATATACACCAGACTCCACATTTAGCTCATGTGATTTTATTTCGGTTAATAGTAGCTCCCACAGTCAGATTCTATTGCATTGACCAAGTTGCCAGTTATATTTTAGTATTCAGCTTCGACATGTTATGTACTTGGTCATTGCATTTAGTTTAGTTCATATTCAGTTTATCTCAGTATCTTTATCATGTTTCGATTATATCATTGTTCATTATTCTTTGTTCAGTTTTATCATATCCTGCATACTCAGTACCTTTCAAGTACTGACGCATACTCTACGCTACATCTTTTCGTGACGTAGGTTCAGATCCTCAGCATTCAGATCACGTATATATTGGTTCCCGATCTGTATTCAACAGTATCAGTGGTGAGTCCTCATTCTTCGAGAATGATAGAAAAGTTCTTTTACATTCAGTCTTTCATTTTAGTTTCAGTTTTGCTAGAGTTAGCTGGGGGCATGTCCCAACATCTCTAGTCAGTTAGAGGCTTATTTCAGACATAGATAGATTCAGCTTTAGTATTTGAGTTATAGTTCAGTATCTTAAACTCTTGCTCAATATTTATATATTCAGACTTAGATTGGGTAATCCCCATCATTTTAGTTATCTCCTGTTTTAAGCTTCCACATAGTATCTTTTGTTCAGTTGTTTAAGTATGCTTATGATATGGCAGCTCATGGTTAGCTTGGGGTCACTCGTGATCCTAGGTCCCGTGTTTACGTTAAGGGGGTAGCCTTGGGGTGTGACATCGAGAGCTTTATCAGTTAGCTAGCATGAGAGTCAAATTGTTAGAGGTAGACAATAGTGGGGTCACAATTCAGGACATAGTCGTATCATCTCTAGTTGTAGAGGTAAAAACACGGCAAAAAGAGGATCCTAGCTTAGAGAAGCTCAGAGCCAAGGCTTAGGATCAACATTCTTTAGCATTTGATATAGCAGGAGATGGAATCCTCATATATAGCGGTCGATTGTGTGTTTTGGATGTTGCAGGGCTTCAACATCAGATTATGGAAGAGGCACATCATTCTCGTTATTCTATTCACCCTGGTTCGACGAAGATGTACCATGATATTAAAGAGATATATCGGTGGCACATGATGTAGAAGAACGTTGCTAAGTTTATGGAACCATGTCCTAACTGGCAACATGTGAAGGTTGAGCACCAAAGGCCCGCTGGGCTAGTCGAAGAGATAGCCATTCAATTGTGGAAGTGAGAAGCAATTAATATTGATTTTATTACAGGGTTACCTCAATCGCGTCGTAAGTTTCACTCTATTTGGGTAATTGTTGATAGACTAACAAAATCATCCTACTTACTAGTCAGGGCTACTTTTACAACTGAAGACTATGCATGGATATATATTAGAGAGATTGTTAGGCTACACATTGTCTTAGTATCTATTCTCTCTGATAGAAGAGCATAATTTACCGCTAACTTCTGAAAGTTCTTCCAGAAAGGACTGGGGACACATGTTAATCTTAGTACAACCTTTTACCCTGAGACAGATGGCCAAGTTGAGTGCAAAATTTTGACACTCGAGGATATATTATGGGCGTGCGTGCTAGACTTCAACAGAAGTTAGGATGACCACCTGCCTCTTATTGAGGTCGCATACAATAATAGTTATCATTCCATCATCGGGATGGCACCTTATGAGGCTTTGTATGGGTGAAAATGTAGATCCCCCATTGGATGGTTTGAGGTAAGTGAGTTAGGGTTGATTGGACCTGACTTAGTACAGAAGACAGTGGAGCAGGTTAAGCTCATTCGGGAGAGGTTGCTAACAACCCAAAGCCGACAGAAGTCATACTCAAATGTGCGAAGAAGGGACTTAGAGTTTTGTGTCGATGACTGAGTATTCTTAAAAGTCTCACCTATGAAGGGTGTTATGAGATTTTGCAAAAAAGACAAGCTTAGTCAAAGATTCATTAGGCCATACCGGATCCTTCGGAGGGTAGGACGAGTGGCTTATGAGTTAGAATTTCCTTCGGAATTGCCTTTGGGGCTAGAATCTGTTCATCCAGTTTTCCATGTATTGATGCTACGGAAGTACGTAGGAGACCTTTCTCGGGTTGTCCTAGTTGAGGATGTTCAGATTACAAAGGATTTATCCTACGAGGAAACTCCTGTTGCCATATAAGATCGACAAGTCCGTAAATTGAGGACCAAAGAGGTGGCTTCGATTAAAGTATTCTGGAGAAACAAGAATAGAGAAGAGGTTACCTGGGAAGCTGAGGATGGCATAAGGTCCAAATATCCTCACTTGTTTCATACCCCAGGGTGATGGCATATCAATATATATTAGTGCAGTGAGGTAAGATACCTATCTGCTTTTTAATATTGTTGCCTATTACTATGGTTGTTGTCGTTGTATTTTTCCGAGCACTATTATTGCGGAGCTATAGTGCTTAGTTATTTATGTCGCCCTATGAGACGCCTAAGTTAGAATTTTTGCATTTCAGGTTCCTGGATAGTCACATTTACAAAGGATATTCTGCCTAAACTTTTGTAACTCTAAAGGACTTAACCGCGTGTCTCAGATTTTTCATTCGAGAATGAATGTTTCTAAGGGGGGAAAGGATGTAACACCCCGACTTTCTGAAACGTCTAAATTAACTTGTACCTTCGTGGAAAGACAAAGAGGGTGAGTAATAAACTAAGAATGATGTGGTATGTCATATTTTAAATGTTCAAGGGTTTTATCTCAAGTTTTGAGGTTAGGTAAGGAGCAAAAATAAAAGTTGGCAAAAGTTATCGTAAGTTCCTTTTTAATTAAATTTTTTTCTGAAATTTGGGTCAAATGTCTTGGAGGTTTTCTCCTAATCTATAAATATTTATGGGGCCCACAACCTTTCAAATCGAAGGTCTACGAGTCTAGTTTCAAACGCATCAAACCGTTTGTTTATACGACTTCAGAATAGAGAGATATTTTTATTTTCGCGAAACTGCGCAAGCAGTCACGTGAGGTGGGGCCCTAGGTCGGTGGAACTTTTTATATATCTTCTTCTTCGACTTTTTCTTCATTTTTTTAGTTAAGAACCTGAAAACTTAGAAAACCCATTTATAGGATCAACCAAATTATAAATTTTCTTGACTTAAGTCCTTGACCAAAGTTGTTCTATCCGTTTAGCTCGTCATCATGGTATAATTTATTTTATCGATTTTGTAGCATATCATACTTTGGTGTTGGGACAACAAGGGTTTGGACATATTAGTGTTTTAAAAGGCGGGGGCGTGAGGCAAGGCGTTTTACTTAGTATAGGGCGAGGCGTAAGCCTCGAGACATGAGGCGTAAGCCTTATGGATCTTTAAATTTTTAATTTACAATATAGTATAATACTATAATAACACAAAATTATAAAAATACATCAATAGTTTGAGATAATTACAAACATAATTAAGGAAACTCATAGAAAATAAATTTCCAACATGATTATACTAGTATAAATAATCTAATATCTTAACTTTCTAATAATAAAAGTATGAAGACTAATGATAAGTGAAAAAGTAAAATTTAAATGTTACGTACTAAATAATTACCTGCACAATGTTACATAGTAAAGATACGATACTACAACTTGTTATTTGAGTTACTCACAATCTTCTTATCTCTATAGATTAAAAGATTATTAAGTACCATTTAATTATTCAAAAATTACGAGGGACAACAATGTTAACTAAAGATTTTAACACATAATTTGTGTAAGATCTATTAGGCGAGCCCCGAATGTTGGGCATTGGACGTGCTTACGGCGTACAATCGGGAGCTTAGGGCGTAAGTCTTACAGAACTAAGTCCCACAGTTGAGTTTCAGGGCATTTTGTTATAGTCCTGCCCCAGGGAGAGCCCCGAGGCGAGACCCAACAAAGTTTTTTAAAACACTGGGACATATTTTAAGGTTTTGAGGTCTATTACGAACTTAAGATCAAGGTAAGACCCTTCTTTCATCGACTCTAACTTTGATAAGCCACAAATAGCAATTTGCGATAGAAATACATATCTTTTATCGGATTATCGTGGTATCTTCTATTCTTGTATGTTGATTATGGTCCTGCCTTACTGTAGTATCGAGGGAGGTTGTGTGTAAAAGTCTTTAGGCCACGTGAATTCAGTTAAAAAGGTATGTTAAGGCTATTCCTTTCTTACAACATGTTTCCTTAAAGATTAGGAGCAATGTAATTGGGTTGTTATCATTGTTATACTTGTAGCCATTATTGTTGATTATTGGCTGCTCGAGTGGATTGAATCCTCCCTTGTGGGGATTCTTATTCAGTTAGTAGCGTCCCTTTATTAGACACGACTTAGAGGTTATTCGTATAGGTTGCTTATAGATAAATTACTCGCTTTTAGCCTATTGGATTGTTATTGTTGCCCTTGGGGATATTGTGGCTAGCTGCAAAAATGTGATATATGCCTTGAAAGGCAATGTTCTACCGACGAGGCTATATTATTGCCTAAGAGGGTTATATGACTACCTACAAGGCTAGGAGATATTGTGTGTTATTTGTACCTCCTGAGCTTATGGGGTCTTGGTTAGGTTGTTGTTTTATTATTTTTGAGATGTTTAGATTTAGGAGAGCAGGTCAGTACACTTACCGTATCCTTGAATTATTTATCGGATTACTCCAAGTATATTATGATACCTGCTCATAGTCTATTGCCTTTCATACTCGGTACATTATTTTGTACTGATGCCCCATTTCCTGGGGGTACTGCGTTCATGCCTGCAAGTCCCGACAGACGACCCAGTAGACCTCCTGGGAAGCAGGATTGACTTCTATACGGTTGGCTAGCTCCTTTCCTCCGAAGCTTCCAGAGTTGGGAGGTTTGTTAGCTTTTGTTATATATATTTTATGGGTAGAATGGGGACCTGTCCCACCAATCTTTACTACTCTTACAGTCTTACAGACTAGTGTGTGGGGTGTATAGCTACGTTATGGCCATGCTGGCCTAGTTTGTTGGTTTGCTGAAGCTTGTTGGTTGTTTGATGTATTGTCTTGATATGTACCGACTTTCAGTTTCTGTATAGAGAACATGGTGGCCTCGACGGCCCAATCAGGACTTCTGTGCTAGTTGGCTATTTGTTTATATGAACTCTTGGGAGTAGCTGTTTCATTTATAGATCTGTTGATAGGGGCCTTGCCGACCGAGGACTTAATTTTAAGCCGAGATATACTTATTTGTTTTCTTGATTGCATGTGGATTCCATGTGTTAGTAGCCAATGGTTCAGCATGGTCAGCTTGAGTCTGATATTTGGCATTAGGAGCCAGTTGCGCCCCTTGAGTTTGGGGCGTGACATGATCTGTCCAAGATCACCTTTGCAGAGTTGTTGAATGCTTTGCAGGCTCAAGAACAACAAAGGGTCATGAGAGAAGAAAAAATATCGAGGGAGCATTGTTTGTCAAGCCTCAAGATGGAGGCAAAAAAAGAAATAAGAAGAATGGTGAAGACATTTCAGCAAGTACTACCAGAGGGAAAATTGGACACTAAAAGAAAAGTTATCTTCCTTGTAAGTAATGAGTTAGAGATTTCGACTCATTTAGGGCTTAATTTTTCGAGTTTTAGTGTCCTTAATACATATTTTGTGCTCTAAACTGATGTTTAAATGCTAATTTGCATCAATGAAGGCAAAATAACAAGGCAAGGACATAACCGGATAAAAAGGAGAGAAAAAAATTGTAAAAGCTAAAGAAAACCAAGGCTAATGCTCACCAAAGCCACCCGCTGAATCGCCGAGTGGCTTTTTAGATTGCCAAAATTTACAGCAAGCCAGCCCATGGAGAAAGGCAACTTGGCGAGAAAATTGGAGTTTCGACGACATGCCGAATAAATCAGCGATGGAAGTTTTGATATCCTAAAGTCACATAAGGGACGTGTGGAAAATCCAAGCCAAGAAGGCGATGGAAAGAAGCACTCGAAGATTTGCTGACCTGGTCGGCAAAGCTCGACTTATTCCACCGAGTGGCTCCAAAGGTGAAAATATGGGAACGTATAAATGCGATTTTCAAAAGAAGAAAGATAAATTCTGAAGTTTTTGAGAATTCCCATATTGTCTAGTTTTGGGTTTTTGATCCCTAACACTCTTCTTTGACTTTTTGAGTAGAGATTTAGGGTTTATTTGATTTTGAATTTAATTCAAGCATTTTGAAGACTTGTGGATTGTTACCCAAGCTTATGGAAAACATAGTTGGTAACTATTTCTTGCTCTTTATTATGTGTGGCTAAAACCCCCATTCTTGGGGGTGTGATTATATGATTGAATGCTTCAATTAGCTTATGGGTGTTAGTATTTACTAATTTTAATGTTGATTTGAAGTGGGTTCAATTGATAGTTGAGTTTTAATTGATGAAATGTAATTGCAAATACAATTCTAGCCTAGTATTTTTAGCTTGCTTGAGAAAGAGGTTTTAGAGTTAAAACTAGTAACTAATGATTGTAGTGATTGGGTTATTGTAGACTTAGCTTGAGAAAGTGGGTCTAAATTCAATCTTACCAATCAATCTTGAAGGAGTAGATTAATTGAGGTATTGGGTTGTTTATATTTGTTATGCTTGTCGAGGTTCGAGAGAACTCGCTTGATTCGTGATAGTTGATTGAGAAATGACTATTACACCCAAAGCCTAGCCTACCCACTAAGATTCAACGACTTTTAGTAAATAATAATCAGCCATCTAGCGAAATTGGTGTTCAATCAATCACACTCCCAAGGATCCCTCTCTACTTGATTACTGTCGTGTGTTTGTAGTTGTTAATTGTTCACTCTAAGCCCCCCCAATTGACATTAATTGTCAAACCCTTGCTATTTACTTTATTTGTTTCAAAAATATCTACTTCTACAAGCGATTAGAACACTCCTTTCACTCCGTAAAATTCTTTACCGTGTCACTTCCTGTGGGATCGACCCCAACTCTTCGTTGGGTTTATACTTGATTGTGACCGTCTACACTTAGAATTGGATAAAGTGTAGTTGAGCGTTATAAAAAATGGCACCGATGTCGGGGACTGGTGTTTAGAATTCTTTTAGTAAAGTTTAGTTGTGAACTGATTGTGTTGTAGTTGAATCAACTTATTTTTATGTTTTGTTGGCTGCTCTTGAACAGGTGAAGAGACGAGTGTTGAAGGGAGAACTCCAAGCCAACTTGGTCATAATGATGACATCGGTAACTTGAACGCTGTTAATAAAGATCAGCTGGGAAGTGCGGGTTCTATCTGATTGCCTCCGGTTGTGTGCAATGCGATGTTTTATGTGACTAGCACTATGTTGTAGCTGTTTCAAATAATGGTCTATTTGGAGGTCTAGCTACTGAGGATCCTTATGACCACATCCGAAACTTTGTGGATGTGTATGGGGCATTTTTTTTCAAGAACATCACTCAAGAGTCGGTCTGACTTCGTTTGTTTCCTTTTTCTCTAATGGGGGAGGCAACAAAGTGGTTGGCTGATTTACCAAGGGGTTCGATCACTTCTTGGGAGGAGCTCACTGATGCGTTTTATGTAAGGTTTTTCCCTTTCTCGAAGATGGTGACATTGATAGATAATATTCAGAACTTTAAAAGAGTGGATGGTGAACTGATTGATGTGACGTGGCTGAGGTTTCAGAAGTTGCTACTCCAATGATGCAATACTTCTACCGGAGTCTAGATTTAGTCAACAAGGGTGTGGCTAACCAGCTTGTTCGAGGAGGAATCATGCAACAACCGTTTGAAATAGCATCTACTCTTCTTGATGAGATGATAAAAATCAACCGTGCTTGGTACACTAGAGAAGATCAAGTGTCTCCTTTGAATTTTAGGATGACAAAAGAATAACTTGAAAAGGACCAAGAGAGGGATGCAAACATAGACAAGATGATGACCCAAATTGACCTATTATCAAAACATGTCATGGGTAGTGGTTCGAAGGTTGTGCATGCGATCGGAGTTAATGGAGTGAATCACAATGAAGTTCAATTTGAAGCTATGTACAATGAGGAAATACACTTACTAACAAATCAAGAAGGAGGTTTCCGTCCGAACTATCCTAGGCTAGGCAGGAACCAATGCTGGAATAGGGATCATGATGACAGTTGGAGAGACCGAGATAGGGAATGGCGTAACTGTGGTACAAATTGGAGAGAGTGGGACGGTGACAAAGAGCAATATGTACCTCCCCATGAGAGTCAAAAGCCAAAAGAACAAAGGGTTGATCTAGAAAATTTCCGCACTGAAGATATGCTTGCACGCATTCTCAACAAAGTGGAAAGATCGGACAAGGTATTAAAGGAAATGAAAGATGACGTCTCATCTCTAAACCAAACAGTTCCCTCATATTCAGTATCAATTAAGCAACTGGAAACACAAATGGGTCAAATTTCGACTCATTTAAACCCAGACCGAAATGAGGCTTACCGAGTAACACCATGGTCAAGCCAAAGAATGTAGCTTGAAAGTGTGTCCTCGTCGTGCCACGACATTAAATAAGGCACTTCTTGGGAGGCAACCCAAGATTTTAGTTTTTAATATTGTTGTTTGAATAACGGGTGTTAGATGTGCAGGTTTAAAATTCAAAATTTTGGGAAAAGAGCTAATTAGGTGAACTTAGGTACTGTTTGGTGACTCATCGAACAGGTCGGCGAGCCCGATCTGGACTACCTTTTTGACCGACCAACTGGCTGGATTTCTATAAATTTCAGCGGGTAAAAGCACCATTCGGCGCATCACCGAATGGTCGGCGACATAAGTTGATATCGCCGACTGGGGCGCGAACTAAAGGGTTTAAAGGGGCCTTAACTGTTTTAAATTCAAACTTCTTTCCTTTCATATTTTCCGACCTTTGCACTCATACACTTCATATCTAAATTATATTTTTCTCGTTAATTTTGTGTGGGGATCAACTGTTTGGGGGATTTTGTGCTTTTGCTTCCGTAGTTACTTGTCTAGCATTTGTTTTCATCTATTTTTAAGGTTGGTGTCCCGATTCGGCTTGGTTTTTTGATATTTTTGATGCATGCTCGTAATATTATTGGATCTGTTGCTTAATCTTGTGTAATTAGTTGATTTTATGTAAGTGCTACTATCGTATTATGTTTATGTTTGTGTTTTAGCCAATAATTGTTTAATCCCATGTTTTAATTGATTGAAATCATGGGTGTGTATTGTTTGTATGTTGGGTCTGATGTGGGTGAAATCTGAGTAGCCCAAATGTTACCGATCAACTTAATTTGCCCAATGATAGAGCAGGTGACATCATTCTTAAGGGCAAAAGACGTCGATTGGTCAATTTTAGACAAATCGAGGGAAGTCTGAGTACCCTGGGGTCATTATTGATATGGGTCTAGCCTTAATTGGATAGAATAGTGTGTGAATTTCATTATCGTAGGTTGTGGGTTGAAAATTAAAGGTCGGGGTCAAAAACTGGCACGAGAGACCAATTGACGAGCTTAGTCGAGCTCATCGAATGGCTCGGTGGTTCGCCAAACGACCCCTATATCACCTTTTTGTTCTTCATTTTTTGTTGTTTGATTCTGTAACATTCGGCGATATGTCTGCGCTCGCCGAATGTCTTTGTGATCGCCCTTTGTTAGCCCCAATTTTAAGAAAATATTCAGTAACTTTTGGCGAATGGTGTTTGCAAATCGCTGAAAGGCCCTGTACCTCACTGACTTGTGCTGATATCTGAGCAATTTTATTCTATAACTTTCGGTGAGCCCTATTTGGCTCGCCGAACTAGTCGGTGAGTTTTTCTGCATTATTTATATTTTGATATTTTGTTGACTTGTTTCTAACATATTGGTCTATTATGTGTTGTTTTGCATATATGGCCAGACCCAAGGTTCCAGGAAGAAACCAACCACCACAAAAGAGAGCACGGACCATTGTTATCACCGAGGGTGTTGCTCTTTCACGAGCTACACAAGCCAAACTTCCTCCAACAGGGGTGAAGAACACAACAAAGGGAAAGGGGCCTGCGGAGCAACGTCTGGCTGAGGATAGCTCCGAAAGCATGGGCATCTATGACACCCACCTCACCACATCGAAGTCTGAAGGTGAGGGTAACTCGGGGTCTAATCATCGATATCCGTATCCAAGCCGGATCAGAGGATGATCATTGCAAAGGACGAGAGCTGAGTTGCGCTCTAAAGCGCTACATGATCTGGCCAGGATACTGGTGACTTCTACACCTCCTCCACTTCCAGCGCACATGGTTGAGCAGGTACCTCCAGTTCCCCCAGTACAGGCACCTTCACCTCGATTGCTGAACATATTGAAGGCTGCCAGGTTCAGGACTATCTTGGAGGAGAATAGGCTGTCTACAAATGAAGTGGTGTACAAGTATGTGTAAATGTGGAATACTATCAAGTTCCACAAGTTTGAGATATTTACCCGGCCCTGAGGCACTACATACCTTCCTGGGTTTGAGAGTTTATACTAAATATAGGAAGTTGTTGCCAAAGGGGAAGAAAAAGGCCAGCTCTTTTGCACCGGTTGATCATGTTATGGTGTGGGGTAAGAAGGTGAAATGCAACAGCACCGACATTAATGAGGTGCTAGGGTGTACGATGAATGTGATCAATTACTTGGTGGATCAAATACAAAAGAAGAACCGTGATGACTTAAAGGGGTGGTTGGCTCCTCTTATCTCTGACATCACACCGCCATGGATCGAGCCAGGAGTTCAGATAGAGAAAAAGGATTTGAATATGGCTACTCGGTATTAGTTTGGATTTATTAGCAGCACCTTGATGCCTTCACAAAACGAGTCCATACTTCGGCATCTTAAGGTGACCTTGTTGGGATGCATCATAGATTGGGATAGGCTGAATCATGGGTTGATTATCAAGTAGGAGATGGCCATGAGGGCCAAGAAGAGTCAGACCTCACTTCCTTTCCTGGTGTTGATCACAGAGCTATGCCGGCGTGCTTGAGTGCCATTTGTGAAGAAGAAGGATGTGTAAGTGACGCCCACTTCCTCTATTGACATCTGGAGGATCAAGGCGGGGTACACTACAGACGAGGCTGAGAGGATGAGAGTTGCACCAGTGGATACTTACCGGGTTGTTGACGGGGAGATGCTAGAGACTGACACAACCCCTTCCACTCAGGCTGGCGAGCCTTCAGGTACTCGTAGCACTTCTACTATTATTCCTTCTTCATCTGCTACTGCTGCTACTACTTCTACTGTTATTGCCTTAGATCCTATTCGAGCTGAGTTGAGAGAGCACCGAGAGCTGATCATCGCACATGGCCTAGCATTAGATACCCTCATGGTGAGAGTGAAGGCATGTGAGCAGAGTGGACGCAAGTCGGATGATATGACGACTTTGAGAGCCAATGTTACTAGCCTGAGACATGATGTGTATGAGCAAAAATCCATAGATTATTCTATGTTTTTTAGCACGGTGGACCTTTTCGAGGTTCCGAGTACAGAGTTGCCAGCCATTTGTGAGATCCTTCCAGTTACTACGACCGGAGATGCTGTTGTGGCTGATAAGGATGCCAAGTCTGATGATCCCGAAACTGATGAGCATGAGCTTAGTACATGAGATGCAGCAGTATATGATGATCTGGAGGACCTAGAGGGCGCGATGGTACATAAAACCATAGAGGCCTCTCTTTGGGACACATCGATGGTGGGCTCTAGTGGAGCGAAGCATGAAGTTGAGCCGAGCACTGATGCCCAAATTGAGAGAGTCCCGGATGTGCAGAGTTCACCTCACACTTAGCCTGACAGGGGCATCTTGACTGTCTTTCATCTTTATTTCTAGACTTTTTATTTCTTTTACATTGAGGACAATTGTTAGTTTTGTTTGGCGGGGTGAGGTATCTTCATACCTCTCTCTCTTGGGTTGTTTTGGTGAATGTTGGATATTAGTAGCTTGTTATGCTTATTTTGTGTGACTATGGCTTTATGGTTTTTAATGTGAATGTTGGTTGGTTTCTCACCCTCTTGATATTTGTGAATGTGGTTGTTCTCTTGCATATTTGAGTATCGGTTGTGATCAATACCGATGACTTGAATAGTGCTCTTGATTGAACGATATGTTTGTATAATTCCAATGAGGAAAATTTGAGTTGCATAAGTCATGTGTGAACTTTTTGCTTCTCATTGTGACTAGACGATTGTTGAAATGAATCTTGTGATAGTCGTTGCACGCGAGCTAAAATTGTAGAATCTTGATTGATGATTGTGTTGAATGCCATGTGTGGTGATATTATCTTGAAATATGTGCTTGGTAATACCTAGAACTTGCCCCGTTAGTCCAATCGACTAATATAGGCAAATGATAGAGATGATCTTAGGCAAAATTTCTCGAGAGTGAACCAAATTGCTAGTATACCTCTTTGTGATCGACTACCTTGTGAGAGTGTGAACATAGTTTGGCACCATTAGAGCCAAACCTTTTTTTTTGGATGAAACATGAATACATTTGACCTCTTTTTGCAATCACCTAAAACCTTCATGAAGCATTGTTCCGTTTGAATAGCCAACTTAGATCAAAAGCCTAAGTTGGGGGTGTGGTGGAGGAAAGTCAAGAAGTTTGTAAATATTTGCCCTTGATGGATTGTGTTGAAAAATATGGAACCTCTCCATATAAAAAAAGAGAGAAGAGAAGAAAAAGAATGCTGCAATAAAGTTTGTGCAATGGATAAAAGAAATGAGGTATCCAATTAATCATGCTTAAAAGAATATAGAGTGGATTGTGAAAATCAAAAAGAGTATAAGCAAAGGAGAAAAAGTGAAATGCAGGCCATTCTTCATGAGGGTAGATATCACTATGCCAAAATGATCATACCTTTACCCTCAGCCCCGTTACAAGTTTTGAAAGACCTTTGTGATCCTGATTGAGCTTAATGTCATGTTGAGTGGAAAATACGGGCAAGCCTATAGGTACAATCTTGCATATGTTTATCTTTGAGAGTGTGAGAGTTGCTTTAGATTCCTTAATTCTGAAATTTTGATGAGCTTGGTGTGAGCATGGAATCATTCTTGATGTGAGGGCATTCAAATACTTTTGTTGAACTTGAATTTGCATTTGAAGCAAATATTGTGAGCTTTAGTTCTATTTGATGAAGGATAGTCACATTCTGAAACTTGTAGTGCACAATTGAACATTGCATGAGTAGATTGAACCTCTTGTGCATTCATGTTGAGTCTTGAGTAGCACTATTTGTAGACATCTCTGTTGAACTGATTGATCTTGTGTTTTACTTGAGGACAAACTAAAAGTTTAAGTTTGGGGGTGTTGATGAGTCTGGGATTTTGACTCATTTAGGGCTTAATAACTAGAGTTTTAGTGGCCTCAATTCCTATTTTATGCTATAAACTGATGTTTAAATTTTAATTTACAGCAATGAAGGCAAAAGTGCAAGGTAAGGACATTACAGGGCAAAAAGGAGAGAAAAAGCTGAACAAAAGCAAGGCTGATGCTCGCCAAAGTCACTCGGTGAATCGCCGAGTGGCTTTTCAGCTCGCCAAAAGTTATAGTAGGCAGGCTCATGGACAAAGCCAACTCGGCAAGGAAATTGGAGTTTTGACGACGCGCCGAATGGATTGGCGATGGAAGTTTTGATCGCCTAAAGTCACAAAAGGGACGTATGGAAAAGCCAAGCCAAGAAGGTGATGGAAAGGAGAACTCGAAGAGTAGCTGACCTGGTCGGCGAAGCTCGACTTATTCCGCCGAGTGGCTCCGAAGTTGAAAATCTTGGAACGAATTTCAAAAGAAGAAAAAGAAGTTCTGAAGTTTTTGAGAGTTCCCATATTGTCTTGTTTTGGGTTTTTAATCCCTAACATTGTTCTTTGACTTTTTGAGTAGATATTTAGGGTTTATTTGATTTTGAATTCAATTCAAGCATTTTGAAGACTTGTAGATTGTTACCCAAGTTGATGGAAAACATAGTTGGTAACTATTTCTTGCTCTTTATTATGTGTGGCTAAAATCCCCATTCTTGGGGGTGTGATTATGTGATTGAATACTTCAATTTGCTGATGGGTGCTAGTATTTACTAATTTTAATGTTGATTGGAGGTGGTTTCAATTGATAGTTGAGTTTTAATTGATGACTGGTAGTTGCAAATACAATTCTAACTAGTATTCTAAGCTTGCTTGAGAAAGAGGTTTTAAAGTTAAAACTATTAATTGATGATTGTAGTGATTGGGTTATTGTAGACTTAGCTTGAGAAAGAGGGTCTAAATTCAATCTTACCAATCTAGTTTGAAAGAGTAGATTAATTGAGGTATTGGGCTGTTTATATTTGTTATGCTTGTCGAGGTTCTAGAGAACTCGTTTAATTCGTGATAGTTGATTGAGAAATGACTATTACACCTAAAGCCTAGCCTACCCGCTAAAATTCAACGACTTTTAGTAAATAATAATCACCTATATAGAGAAATTGGAGTTCAATCGATCACACTCCCAAGGCTCCCTCTCTACTTGATTACTCCCATGTGTTCGTAGTTGTTAATTGTTCACTCTAGTCTCCCAAATTGACACTAATTGTCAAACCCCTACCATTTACTTTAATTGTTTCGAAAATGTCTACTTTTGCAAGCGATTAGAACACTCATTTCACTTCGTAATCGAATTCTTTACCGTATCACTCCCTATGGGATCGATCCCAACTCTTACTTGGGTTTATACTTGATTGTTACCGCCTACACTTAGAATTGGAGGAAGTGTAGTTGAGCATTATCAGTAAGTATTGTAACAAGAAAGGTCATCCACTGTACAAATGTTGGAAAAAGCCTGATGCTAGATGCAGTAATGCAATCAACTTGGGCATGAAGCTATCATTTGCAAGAACAATGGTTTGCAACAAAAGCAGAGGCTCAAATTGTTGATGGTGAGGAGGAAGATCAACTCTTTGTTGCTACAAGGTTTTTCAAGCAGATCATCATGCGATTGTTGACTGATTGACAGTGGATGCACTAATCACATGACAAATGACATGTCTCTCTTCAAGGGAATTGAAGCCCACGTCCATTACTAAAGTCAGAATAGAAAATGGCGACCATCTTACTATAAGAGGAAAAGGAACCATTGATATTCCAAGTCATTCAGGTACTAAAACAATTTCTGATGTGCTTTATGTATCTAACATAGATCAAAACTTGCTTAGTGTTGGTCAAATGATGTAAAAAGGCAACAAATTAAATTTTGAAGATAAACATTGCTTGATCAAGGATGCTTCAGATCAAGAAATGTTTATAATAAAAATGAGAGCAAAAGTTTCTCATTAGATCCATTTGAGGAGGAGCATGCTGTTTTTTCAGCCAAAGAAAGTGTTGCAGAAGTATGACATAAGAGACTCAGACACCCACTATGAAGGGTTGCTTAAAATGCAGAAAGCGAAAATAGTTAAGGACTTGCATGTTTTAGAAGTAAGTTATTCAAATTGGTTTGCTTGTCAATATGAAAAACAAAACACACTTCCATTTCCAACGACAACTTGGAGAGCCTTGAACAAATTGAAACTAATCCATACTGATATAGCAGGACCTCAAAGGACTCCCTCACTAAAATGTAGTCTTTAATATATCATTTTTGTTGATGATCTAACCCGCATGTGCTGGATTTACTTTCTCAAGCATAAGACAAAGGCTGCTAATGTCTTTCGGAAGTTCAAAGCAAAAGTAGAAAATAAAGCTAACTGTAAAATCCAGTTCGTAAGAACAGATAATGGAAGGGAATACACTTCTCACCAGCTCAATATGTTATGTGAGGAAGCAGGGATTCATAATTAACATAATACACCCTATACTCCACAACAAAATGGAGTAAGTGAGAGAAGGAACAAATACATTATAGAGATGAACAGATGCATGTTGCACGAGAAGAACTTGCCAAAGAAATTTTGGGTTGAGGCATCAAATACATAAGGTTTCTTCAAAATAGGCTTCCCATAAAGGTAGTGAAAGACCCAACTCCTTTCGAAGCTTGGTATGGATTTAAACCATCGTTAAATTTCCTTAAAGTGTTTGCATGTCTCTATTTTTCCTACATTCCTCAGGTTAAATGAGATAAGCTACATAAAAAATTTGCCCAAGGCATTTTTCTTGGATATAGTTCAGTTTCAAAGTCATATAAGGTCTTCCGACCACAAACTGAAAAATATAATCTTTAGTAGAGATGTGCATTTTACAGAGAATGAAGAGTGGTGTTGGGAAGATTCAAAGAAATTTGTCCTTATCTCTTCTAACAGTGTAGAAAAGTCTCCTACCAAGTTTTTTGAAAAGAAAATATCACTCTCACAACAGGATGAAGTTTTCATTTGCCAGAAGAAATATGCTAAAAAAATTCTCAAGAAGTTCAACATGAAAGATTGTAAGGAGATGAGTACCCCTATGAACCAAAAAGAGAAACTGTGCAAGAATGATGGAGCAGAGAAAGTGGAGGAAACATACTTCAAAGGCTTAGTCGGTTTTTTGATGTATCTCACAGCTACAAGACCCGATATTTTGTATGTTGTAAGCATACTATCAAGGTTCATGCATTGTGCTAATGAGGTGCATCTAAAAGCAGCAAAACGAGTTGTCAGATACATCAAATGTACCATTAATTATGGTGTCAAGTTTAAGAAAAAACTAGATCTGAAACTACTTGGGTATTCTGATAGTGATTGGGCTGGATCCACAAATGAAATGAAAAGCACACCTGGATA
Source organism: Solanum tuberosum (assembly GCF_000226075.1). Classification (NCBI taxonomy): domain Eukaryota; kingdom Viridiplantae; phylum Streptophyta; class Magnoliopsida; order Solanales; family Solanaceae; genus Solanum; species Solanum tuberosum. The sequence goes on from NW_006239153.1 coordinate 1,033,837, forward strand.
CTATTTCAGTCTTGGCTCAGGAATGTTTTTATGGTGCTCAAAGAAACAGGACACTACTGCTCAATTCACTGTAGAGGCAGAATTCATGGCTACAACAATAGCAGTGAATCAAGCATTATGGTTGAGTAAAATATTGGTTGATCTACATATGAATCAGACAAAGGGAATTGAAGTATTTGTGGACAACCAATTTGCGATAGCAATTTCTCATAATCCTGTATTTCATGGAAAAAAACACTTCAACATCAAGCTTTTCTTCTTGAGGGAAGTGCAAAAAAATGGTGACGTGATTCTGCCCTGTTGCAAAACTGAGGAGCAGTTGGCTGATATCTTCACCAAACCCATTATCAGGCAATAAATTTCAACTTCTCAAGCAAAAAATTGGAGTTTGAAGATCTTAAAGCAGGGAAGAGTGTTAGAAATATGCATAAGAACTGTCCAAGTTATCTATATTGTAGGGTAGTTATTTACATTTTAGCAATTAATTAGTTTCTATCTTATCCCTAATCCTTAGGAGTTGGTTTCTTTATTTCAATTGGCTTATAAACTCTATAAACTAGTCTGGATTTATAATGAAGTATGTAGTTTTTCTTTCATTAATATTTCTTTACTGGTTTATCAAACTTATGTTTCCACTTGTTCAATAAAAAGAGAAACAAAACTTTTATGTTCTTCCTTCTCCGTAAACAAAAAAAAGGGCAATCATGGACTCGTCGGTAAAATACGTTTTCAGATCAAGAGACAAATAATGAAAGAAGATGAATTTTAAAATGGATAAGATTTGGGAGTGAAATAATTGTACGGAACAAAACTTATGGTATCACGATTCGAAACTACCCCTAGTCGTAAAATAGTGTGCTTTATAAGTGACCCCAAGCTAACTCATTGTTTAGCATGACACTAAGATTCATATAGACAATAACTTAAGATAATTGATGCAGAAGCAAAACTAAGATAAATGAGCAAGAATGTGAAATTGGGGTTGTCACCATTGCCCAATAATATTAGCACATGTATTTCCAGGTAATGCATTGCTGACACTTTTCCAGCATCGCCTTGATAGAAATACTCTATGAATTGCATTTAGATGTTAAAAGGATTATCTGGGACAAAACATGGGTACATCCTGACATTGGAAAACTGATGTAGTTAGCAGATATCATGATAGTTCAGTTAGAAAGGTAAGATAGTTGAGCCCGTCCATGATCGGTTGACCTAATTTTTTTCCTGATAAGGTAAATGATTTTATTAACAATTAGGGAAACCCAATGTACAAGCTGTATACCAAAAGTTATAGAACCTACACAAAAATATGGTTCTCAGCAAATGACATCCCATCCTCTATAAAAATATGGACCTCGTGAGTTTACGATAGGTTAACCTCCTCTCAAAGAGGAAAATGAAGAAAAATAAGTGTTTATTATTTTAGTGTGTCAAGTGCATTATATATTTTGTGTTCTTTATTACATATGGGAACACTCTTAAAGAGACCTCTCAAAGGTTTTTTCTAAAACACTCTCCTCTTTTACCTTGTCTTTAGAGCTGGGAAAAGATCCACCTGAATGGGCAAGGAAAATATTGGCGCACTCAATTAGTAAGGAAGTTTACTAGGGAAATACATCAGGACTAACCAAGGTAAAGAGTTCTAACTCTGTGTCTGGTATCATTATGAAACAATGTCGGTGTTGTAATGATGATTTTGATGATTCAAAAACCTACTCAAGGGATCTTGTACTTGTAATAAACTTTTCCCAAACTCAACAACACAACTATATATTCACAACTACCAACCAATGAGAGACCTACATCTCATGACTTGTTTTGGGTCGTGACAAGTTTGAATTGTGATTAGTTATGATTGGTGAGGTAAGGTAATTATATATAGTTGGGTTGTTGACTTTGGTAAAAGTATATTACAAGTATAAGATCCCTTCAGTAGGTTTGTGAATCATCAAAATCATCATTACAACATCGACATTGTTTCATAATGATATCAGACATAGAGCTAGAACTATTTACCTTGGTTGGTCATGATGTATTTCCCTAGTAAACTTCCTTACTAATCGAGTGCACCAATAATTTCCTTGCCCATTCAGGTGAATCTTTTTCCGGCTCTAAAGACAAGGTAAAAGAGGAGAGAGTTTTAGAAAATAACTTTGAGAGGACTCTTTAAGAGTGTTCCCATATGTAATAAAGAACACAAAATGTATACCGTACTTGACACACTAAAATAATAAGCACTTATTTTTCTTCATTTTCTATGAGAGGAGGTTAACCTATCGTAAAATCATGAGGTCCATATTTGTATAGAGGATGGGATGTATTTTTCTGAGAACCATATTTTTGTGTAGAATCTATAACTTCTGGTATACGGCTTGTATATTGGATTTCCAAAATTGTTAATCAAATTATTTACCGTATCAGAAAAGAATAGGTCAACCGATCATGGACGGGCTCAACTATCTTTCCTTTTGAACTGAACTATCATAATATTTGCTAACTGCATCAGTTTTCAATGTCAGGATGTACCCATGTTCTGTCCAAGATAGTCCTTTTAACATCTAAATGCGATTCAGAGAGTATTTCTATCCAGGAGATGCTAGAAGAGTGTTATCAATGCAGTACCTGGAAATATATGTGCTGGTGTTATTGGGCAATGGCGACAACACCAATTTCACATTCTTTCTCATTCATCTCAATTTAGTTACTACATCAGTTATCTTCAGTTATTGTCTATATGAATTTTAGTGTCATTCCAGACAATGAGTTAGCTTGGGGTCACTTATGAAGCGCATTGTGTTACGACTAGGGGTAGTCTCGATTGTGATACCATAAGTTTTGTTCCTTACAATTATATCATTCCCAAATCTTATCCACTTTAAAATTCATCTTCTTTCATTATTTGTCTCTTGATCTTAGTATGTATTTTACCGATGAGTCCATGATTGCCTTTTTGCTAGTTTACAGAGAAGGAAGAACATAAAAAATTTGTTTCTCTTGTTATTGAACAAGTGGGGAAATCAGTTTGATAAATCAGTAAAGAAATATTAGTGAAAGCAAAACTACATACTTCATTATATATCAAGACTAGTTTATAGAGTTTACAAGTCAACTGAAATAAAGAAACCAACACCTAAGGATTAGGGATAAGATAGAAACTAATTGATTACTAAACAGTGAATAACTCCCTTACAATACAGATAACTTGGACCGCTGCAGTTCTTAAGCATATTTCTAACACTCCTCTCTGCTTTAAGAGGTGAAAACTCCACGTTTTTCACTAGATATCATGTTGATCACTAGCCATTACAGACCATGTTGGTGTTGGTGTTTATGTTGCTCTAGTTCTGACCATATGTGCAATAGAGTGAAAGATGTAAGATACCAATTGTATCACCAAGATACCAATTCGATTCAAGTAATAGCATGAAAGAAAGAAGGAATAAAGTTTTCCTAAAGTCCTATTGCCTCTTGAATAAAAGTAAAGGCATCCCCGTACCATTCCGCAAGACTCTACTAGACATGTCCTTGTGTGATGAGATCACCGAACCTAAAGTTCTGATATCAAGTTTTTCACGACCCAAAATGAGTCATGAGTGGCACCCTCACTTAACCTCCTAGGTGGGCGAACCAACGAATTCAAACCCTAACTTATATTAATTGTTCAACTTACAAAATATAACCATAATGCGGAAAGTCAAATCTTATTAATGTAAGGAACACAAATCCACTAGAGTCTATTATTTATTATTCCCAAAACCTGAAAGTCATCACATCAAGGACATCTCATCCCCAAACACTAAGTCTAAGAGTATCAAAGAAATCATAATTAATGAATAAAATAGTTTGTGTCCGAAAAATAAGGACATTATGCCATGACCGAGAGAATCCAACACAGCCTAGAAGGAATAGCTCACCTTGGAATCCAATTTGTACGAGACCGGCTAGAGCTGAGTGTGAGTCAAAGTCGCTGGTACACTCGCTGCAAACCACAAAAGAAAAACAACGGAAACAAGTAGGGGTCCCTATACTGAGTAGACATCATCAGCCGACTCAAAATAGAAACTAACATGCATAAAGAAATAGCATGAAATCAATTGTAGCACTTAGAAGGTGGCAAACAACAAACAACAGGAGCAAGTGTCAATAGTAATGAAGTAAGTATGTAATTAGTCAACAATATCAAGAACACACATGGGAACGCAGGCCTCCACACCACGCTCTTTTGGGAAGTGGGTTCTTTGAGATTGAGTACATTAAGTTCTTTTAATATGTTTTTATTTAATGTTATCGTGCCAGAATGTGACACCCGATCAACTAATATCGTGCTGGCTCATAGTACCCGATCCAAATATATTGTACCGACTCGTGGTACCCGATCAACAATACTTATGCTTTCTCAAACATTTTTCTAAGGATGTTGATTGTGTAACTACAACTCTTCCTCATACATCTCTAATAACCACCCCCAATTTATGTGGACTCTTACATGATCAAATGACTTGTTTAAACTCATTTAATTGGATAAATTTCAAAAATATAATTTTTATTAATTAATTGTTGTCTTTTCTAAATTCTACTAGTTTTGGTCTACATATAAGTGTCAGATTCTAGTAGGTGAAGTATCGACAATGCTTTAATATAGATATAAACCCGAATATACCTTACTAATATCAGAGTGTAAATCTCATTGGTCATACATACACCAAGCACATAGAGATGCATCGATTGTATAAAGAGTCTATATATTTTGATAACCAGTAAATATTTACATATACAAATTTTACAACGGTAAAAAAGTTCAAATTGCTACTTTTTCAATGGTAACATCTGATTTTTTGACAATTCTTTAAGGATTTGTTTGGTAGAGTGTATATGCAAATAATTCTTGTATTAGTTATACTTAGATTATTTCTTAAGCATTGTTTGATTTGGTGCAAAAAAAATAATCACAATTTTAGTACACAAAATTTTGAGTTTTTAGAGCACTTCCTTCTTTAAGCATATTCTAATTCATGCATTAAAATCATTGCATTACGAATACCATGAATTTTCATATATTAATAATACACAGCTTAATACACAATGAGTGGACTCGATAATAAACATTAATAGACAGTGTACAAAATGCATGTCATCTTTTGATTATTTTTGCAAAAAAAATAATCACAATTTCATGAGTAATTACGATAATAGCAATTGACCAATATGCTGGCAGCCAAAACAAGCAGTAGCTTGATTACAAACACGATTACAAAAACAAATTCAATCAACAAATTCAACCAAGCTTAATTAAGATTTGTTGTTCACACATGTGGTTGTCTTGTGTCTGGTTCTCTTGCAAATTGAACATTTGTTCCTTCTCTTGCTTTTGAAATTCTCACTGACACCTTTGACACGTTTTCTTCCAAGCATGGTATCGACTAGAAGCGGAAGAATCTTCACATTAAGCAATTCTTCTGGCACACACCATTTCGACTCGAGAGGGACAACATTAATAGAATCTAAATATGCAAGGAGGTACGATTCAACTTTATACAAAGGTGAATAGTACTTATAAATGCTCATTGCCATGCTTCAATCGCAAAGTGGCCATCGCGTGAGCATAAGGTATCTTGATCAAGTCATATCACCTACAAGAACATGATTTTTCTAGTAGGTCCACATAGACAGTAACACCTGCACCGAACATGATAAATTGATTGTCATCCTCGGTTACGTTCTCCACATATAAGGAGTTGCCCTCGATCATTTTCTTTCTTGCGATTTTTTCGGTAGAAGGCACCATTTGATTACCCATTGATTTAAGGATATATGCATGCCTCTCCCTAAACAATTCTCCAAACCTCTTAGCAATCGAATTAAATATTGATGCCACGGGATACTCCCTTTCGTCTATCAACATAACATTGAGTGACTCGGCGATATTTGTGGTCATCACATCATATCTATTGCCAGGAAAATGTGCCATGCTTCACTTCTCAAAACAAATATCATACTCAAGGACGACGGCTGTCGCGGTACATTTTTTCTTGAATTCTACAAAATGATTGTCAAACTCCTCCAAAGAATAAGCATTTGCCGCATTTTAGAAAAGATAAACGTTCACAATGTCGTTGGCGATGCTCTTCTGTCAATCAGAGATAAAGCACAAATTTGATTCATCGACCACAATCTCCTTGAATTTCTCAAAGAAGAATGTCCAAGATGCATCATTCTCTTTGTCCACGACACAAAAAGCAATTGGATAAACATGATTTTCGGTATCTTGTGCAACATCGCTAATAAACACGCCCTCGTATTTACCATGTAAATGAGTGCCATCAACCGCAATTACCTTTCCCATGTTGGCAAATCCCTTAACTCAACCTCCGTAGGCCAAGAAATAATACATGAACCTATGACTATTCTTGTTTACCATGATACAATATCTAGAACCAATATTAAGTGTCTCGAACATGTAGGAAAAAGCTGGTAAGCATGAATATCCAATCTCCGCTGTCCGTCAGACCATTTCTTTGGCAACTACACCTCCCTTCCAACAGTTCCAATAGCTTGGACTACAACGAAAAGAATTAAACATAGCCCTTTGAATCTCTTTAACATTTGGACCCTTTCCATCACAATACATATTTACACAAAGTGAAGTAATGACTTTGATTGAGATTTTTCTATGGCTACTTTTGGCATGTTCAATGCCACAACTATGCTCACCAATGTACTTGTAGATATGAAATGTATCCGAACACTTATATTTCCTCGCCCGCAACATCCATGCACAAAGATACACATTTCACCTTTAAATATTTAGTAACAACTCCTCAAAGTAGCAAAATCAAAAGACTTTTTTGCCTCCGCTTCGGCTAATAACAATTGCAACTCATTCTTGTTACTGAGAGTTTGATTTATGCATAAATTAGTTCCATCGGAGAAGGAATGGTTGGATTGTGATCTCATTCCTGTTCTCCCTGCATTTCTTCACAACATTCGCGTTCGGGATCTTTAGCATCTACTGGCTGATTTTCCACATTAGTTAGATCATCATGTATATTCATTGAATTATCACCCAAACTCTCATTTGAATGATCACCTAAGCTCTCCTTTGAATGATCACCCAATCTTTCATTTCCAATAGAATCATTATCGTCATTAAATGAATTTGTTGGTTCAATTGGAGGCCTCACATTGATGTATATCCTCAATGTAGGCCTAAAGCCATCAATACCAATATCTAACATGTACAAGCTAACGTGCCGATCATTTTTATGAATGTGGGATGTATTTTTCCCCTCCCATTCATTTGATAGCTAATCACCAAGTCATTTGGCTCACAAGTTAACTCACCGGCCTCAATTACGCTTGCAATCATATCGTCATATGAACCATTGCGACGCAACGCAATGGGCACTGTCATCTTACTAAAAGATTTTCAATTCCAGCTTTTGGGGGTCTCCTCCCATACTCCCATATAATCTCCACCAGATACAAAAAATTCAGCTACTACCATTATAGACTACAAATATCGATACTAGATTATAGTATCAGTCTATGAGGTATGGAATCCATACAAAAATGCAACTGGATGAGATCAGGGTACAAAATTCAACTCCTGCAATGGCGAAACATTTTGGTAATGCTTTTAAACTAAAAAAATGTATCTACTAATGAGTTACCAAATGATTATGGAAGAAATCCCAAATTTCTAAAATGGCGGGGAAATCATTTTGAAGCTTGGTTTTTGAAAGAAAATGGAGTATAAATGAAAATGGAGTAGGAGATGATGATGATTTTACCTTGAAAATGGATATTTTGGCCGAAAAACTCGCCGGAATCGTTAGTTTCGACAACAGCAAAAACAAGCTGCTATTCATTCCCGTTTGGATTTTTTCTCTTTTTCTAATATAATTTTTAACAAATGCAAATAGATAGATATTATTCCAAATTAGTTGGAAAAGAAGGGGGGACCAAAGTGGAGATATGGAAACTTAATGATGTATTTTGTATGTGCCAATTAGGAAATGTGAATGATGTCATTAATAGTGGGTATGCCACAAATTATTCAAGACTTGTGACTTAAAGTCACATGAATTCTTTAAGGTGGCTATTTTGCCAACTCTCCTGAGTAACTCCCTAAATATCCATTTGAATAAAGTTATTACATAGTATGTCCCCTTCCTAGCCATGCCCAATTCACCTTCCCGATACCACCATTGTGTGTGCACGTGCATGCGTGCTATGACAGTATCATTCATTATTTGTGCAATTTTATGTTATGCAATAAATTTGTATGACATCATTAAAGATTTCACAAGTCCATCATTAAGGATTAAAGATTGACTTGTTGAAATAATGGTTGTTCCTCAATCATATCATTTTAATATCATAGTAATATATGAATATAATATGGTAGTATTATTCATATACCATTGAATGACATAGAAAACCCTTTATGATACTATCACAGTGTATATATACTGTGATTGTATCAAAATATTTGTACAATTTTCCAGAATATCTAGTTGTTCCTCAATGATACTATAGCAATATGTCATATAAGTTATTTTATCATTGAGGATTTAGAAGTTTCACATTATGGATTGTTGTAAACATATTCATGTATAAGAATCTATGCAAGAAAGCTAACTTATAAGACTAGATCTAAGTATTTCAAGAGAGTGAAGATGAAGGTTCAGTAAAGATAGAAATACTTAGCTTAGAAGATGTTGTTGAAACAACGTCAACTCATAAAGGCGATTGTCGGTGCCTCTTCATCTTCCTTCGATGAATTTTCTAGGGAAGTGTTTCTACTCAACAACTTTACACTTCTAGATATTTCCTTTGCTCTTTACGTTTTCTTTTCATTTGCTTTTTCTATTTCCTTTAATGGACCATGTCTGTTAATTGGACCAGGTTGTGTACAAATTGTTTTTTGAAATAAAAGAGGCTTTAAGCCTCAAACCTTTGTTTTTTAAAAAGGATAAACTACACTAACTGGCCACATATACAAACAAATTACCATCCTTTTGTCAACTGTTAAGTAACTCCCTAAATGTCCATTTGGCCAAATTTATTACAGAGTATGTCCCCTTCCTACCTAGGCCCAGTTCACCTTTCTAATACCATCACTGTGTGTGCGCGCGCGCATATGCGTGCATGCGTGTGTGCGTACGTGCGTGTGTGTGTGCGTACATGCATGCTATGACGGTATCATTAATTATTTATGTAATTTTATGTTATGCAATAATTTGTTATAGCATCATTAAAGATTTCAGAAGTCCATCATTAAGGATTGATTATTGACTTGTTGAAATAATGGTTGTTCCTCAATCATATAATTTTAATATCATGGTAATATATAAATATATTGTGGTAGTATTATTCATATACCATTGAATGACATAGAAAACCCTTTATGATACCATCACAGTGTATATATATACTGTGATGGTATCTTTTAGTACTATTTGTGCAATTTTCCTGAATGTCTAGTTGTTCCTCAATGATAATGTAACAGTATGTCATATAAGTTATGGTATCATTGAGAATTTAGAAGTTTCACATTATGGATTGTTGCAAACATATTCATGGATAAGAATCTATGCAAGAAAGTTAAATTATAAGACTATATTTATGTATTTCAAGAGAGTGAAGATGAAGGTTTAGTAAGGATAGAAATACTTAGCTTGGAAGATGTTATTGAAACAATGTACCCTCATGAAGCCTATCTACAACTTGTTCAATGTAAGATTATTTATTTATTAGAGGTAGCAGAGTGTTGTAAAGAGTTTGATTGGCTAAAGATGAAGGCAATTGTCGGCGCCTCTTCATCTTCCTCCGACTATTTTTTTAGGGAAGTGTTTCTACTCAACAACTTTACACTTCTAGATTTTTCATTTTCTCTTTAGGTCTTCTTTTATTTTGTTTTTTTCTATTTCTTTTATTGGGCCAGGTCGTGTACAAATTATTTTGGAAATAAAAGTGGCTTTCAGCGTTAAACCTTTGTTTTTAAAAAAGGATAAACTATTGAAGTTGAAAAAATATTTTTTAACTCAATTTATTTTTCTTTTT
>NW_006239153.1:1043981-1050116 GCF_000226075.1 Solanum tuberosum
CGTGGGAGGGGGGTTGGGTAGTAAGGGGTGGGGGGTCAAGGGCAGGGGTGAAAAAAATAAAATTTTGAAACTGAAAATATTTTTTGAGAACAAACTTAAAATTATTTTTTTTGGGGGGGTGGTTGGGGGCAGGTTTGAGGGTAGGGACAAAATAAATTGATTTTTTCAACAAAAAAGTAATTCTAATTTGAAGTTGAAAGAGAGTTTTGAAAAATGTTTTCCTTAAGTTTTGAAGGGAAGTCATTTTCTTTAAATTTGAGGAAAATGAGTTGATTTGGAAAACATTTTCCAAAACATTTAACCCAACCAAACATGAGAAAATTGGAAAATGTTTTCCTTCATACCAAACACACCCTAAGCCTCAAACCTTTGTTTTTAAAAAATGATAAACTACAGTAACTAGTCAAAAATACAAACTAATTATCATCCTATATTCCACCCTTAAGTAACTCCCTAAATGTCCATTTGGCCAAAGTTATTACATAGCATGTCCCCTTTCTAGCTGTAACACCCCGTATCCTAGATAGACCAAAATGCAGATTTTGAGAAGTTGCAGGTGCAACCCACGGTTGCCATCCACGGACCGTAGGTCAGACCACGGCCCGTGCTGGTGGTCTGTGGTTTACCACTGCAACCCCTCCCCAAACCCAGCTCAGAAAATCGGTTAAGTCTCGACCCACGGACAGACCTACGGTCCGTAGGTCAGACCACGGTCTATGGTCTGTGTCTGTAGATTGAGGGCCCCTTTACCCAGCCTCTGATGCAAACGATGGCCAACTAGCACGGACTATCATTCGATCCATGGCCTATAGGTCCCGTCCGTTGATCATTCCAACAACAGTTAAGTCAGGAGTCTTTTGGCCTTTTCCTATTTCATTGGACCCCTAAGCTAGGTCGTTTAGACCCTAAATTATGAGGTTTTAGTCAGTTTAAGCCTAGAAACATAATTAGAACTTAACTAAGTCAAATCATTAATCAAAACTTAGAAAATTAGAACTCTAAGAAGAGAAAGAAGTCAAGAACCCTAGTTCAAGAACAGAACAAGTTTTCTTCAGTTCCAGCCCAGAAATCAAAGGATTTCTCCGTGAAATTCATCACCAGGTATGTGGAATTTCACTAGTGCGTTCCTTTCACCCATTAGGTCCCTAGTTTTCAGTCAGTTTCTTGATTCTCTTATTATGACTACACCTAGGGTTTCTTGAAGGTTAGAATTATTGGATTATTAGCTGTTAGAATGATCCAAATCAGATTAGTATGTTAATATTCAGTTTATTGCATGAATTTCAAAACCCTAGCTATTTAATTCTTTAGTTCTTGAATTATACATGCTAGGTCAGATATTTCAGTTAGTCAATTATACATGCCTTAGTTATTAATGCATCAAAATCAGTTTAATTGTTGCATACTCAGTTTGCATGTTCAGTTCGACCTATCCAGTAACTTACAGAAATTCAGTCATAATGTGTTAATTACTTAATCCATTGGGAGTATTGTAATGCCGAGTTGGACTAGGGTTCAACGTACCCAAAGAGTCCCAGAACTACTAGCCACGTAGGTTGTAAGTCCCCTCTATGGGCATCATTTCAGTGATCACGCAAGCATGCCTCTATACCTCTAGCAGGGTATATTGGGTCCTCTCGATAGGGCGTATACATCGGTCTCCACATTTAGCTCATGTGGTTTTATTATCAGTTATTAGTAGCTCCCACAGTTCAGTCAGACCCTATTGCATTAACCATTTATCAGTATATCCAGTATTCAGTTTCAGTATGGAATAAATTTGTCACTGTATCCAGTTATCTCAACATTCAGTATCAATATCATGTTCAGATTATGTCATTGCTTATTTGATTTGTTCAATTATATGTTATTTCGGTTGTATTCTATCCTGCATGCTCAGTACCTCTCAAGTACCGATGCATACGTGCTCTATATCTTCTCATAATGTAGGTTCAGGCTCTCAGCATCCAGATCACGCTTAGATCGGTTCCCGATCTCCAGTTCAGCAGAATCAGTGGTGAGTCCTCATTCTCCGAGGACAATAGTCATGAGTCTCTTTTCAGTATTATTTTTAGTCCTTTAGTTTCAGTTTTGCTAGACTTAGCTGGGGCCTGTCCCAACATTTCTAGTCAGTTAGAGGCTATTTTCAAACATAGATAGATTCAGCTTAGTATTGAGGTAATATCATCTTTTTATTAAACTCATCAGTTATAATTTATCTCAGTTATAGTATATTGGTATTCCCCATCTTTTCATTTTTATTTATGATTTAGCTTCCGCATCAGTTTATTATCTTTAGTATTCTCATTATCAAGCCAGTAAGGTTAGCTTGGGATCACTTGTGGTCCTAGGTCCCGTGTCCGCGTCTCGGGGGTACTCTCGGGGCGTGATAAACTTGGTATCAGAGCCTTAGGCTAAAGTGTCCTAGGATGTCTGAAAAGCCGCACTAAGTAGAGTCTTTTTTCATGGGTGTGAAGTGCACCACATCTAATTAGGGGGAGACTACAAAGAGTTTTAGGAAATATTCATTTTCTTGTTACTCTTATCGTGCGTAAGATATGATCTAAATTCCATTCTAATTCGACGTTTTATGTTTTAGTGATCATGCCTCCTCATAGAGCTAATACTAGGAATGTGAATGCCAGGAACGCAAATGCAGCTTCTCCGGTCCCTGATCAAGACATGTCGAATGCAGAGTTCAGGAACACTATTCGGATGATGGCTCAGAGTGATGCTAACCAGAACAATCAGCAGGCTCTAGTTTCGGTAAATGCCAATGTTGGGTCAGCTGCAGCCAGGGTGTGAGTACTTTGTTAGGATGAATCAGCCAGAGTTCTTAGGATCGCAAGTTGGAGAAGATCCCCAAACCTTCATTGATGAGGTCAAGAAGATCTTTGAAGTGATGCAGGTAACTGGGAATGATCGGGTTGAGTTAGCATATTACCAACATAAAGATATGGCTTATATCTGGTATACTCAGTGGAAGGAGAACAGGGGTACCTATGTAGCTCCAATTACTTGGAATTGTTTCAGCGAAACCTTTCTGGATAGGTTTTTCCCCATAGAGTTGAGAGAAGCAAGGCCCCAGGAATTTATGAACTTAAGGAAGGGTAACATGACTGTCCAAGAGTATGGGCTCAAGTTTAACCAACTCTCTAGGTATGCTGCTCACATGGTTGCTAATTCCAGGGCTCAGATGAATAAGTTTTTGTATGAAGTGTCAGACTTAGTGAAAATAGAGTGCAGGAATGCTATGTTGTTGGAGACATGAACATCTCTAGGCTCATGACTCATGCTTAGCAGGTTGAGGGTGATAAGCTTAGGGAACAAGCTAAGGAGACTAAGAGAACAAGAACATGTAACTACGAGTATTCCTAACAAAAATCGGGTGGTGGAAATCGCTCGCAGTTTCAGCAGAAGTCTTCGACTCCAGCCCTTTCATTAGCTAATGTACCATCCCCCAGGTTCCGTAACGATCAAAAAGGTAGGGCGTCGGGCTCTAAGTCTCAAGGTAGTGTTTCAGGAACCAAAACTTACCTAACTTGCCCGAAATGTAACAAAAATCATCCGGGCTAGTGCCTTGCAGGAAAGGTAAGATGTTTTAGGTGTGGTCAGTCTGGTTATAGATTGAAGGATTGTCCTTCTAGACAGAGTCAAGGAGGAAATAATGGTAGAGCTCAGTCTACAACTTCTGCAACACCAGCAGGTCACCTGACTCAGCAGGGTAACTCATCTGGTACAGGGGGCGGACAGCGCCAAAACAGGCTCTATGCTCTTCAGGCTCGTCAAGATCAGGAAGATTCTCCTGATGTAGTCACTGGTACGTTATGAGTCTTTGATTTTGATGTTATGCATTGTTAGATCCAGGGGCTACTTTATCTTTTGTAACTCCTTAGATAGCAGTCCAATTCAGTGTTAGCTCATAAACTCTTTCAGAACCCTTCTCAGTCTCTACTCCAGTCGGTGACCCAGTTATAGCTAGACGGGTATGCAGAAATTGCCCTGTGACAGTCTCTCAGAAAGTCACCTCAGCAGATCTTGTAGAGTTAGAAATGGTAGACTTCGATGTCATTCTAGGCATGGATTGGTTACATTCATGTTATGCCTCAGTTGATTGTAGAACTAGGATTGTTCGTTTTCAGTTTCCAGACGAACCAATCTTAGAATGGAAGGGTAGCAGCGTAGCGCCTATGGGTCGATTCATTTTTTATCTTAAGGCCAGAAAGATTATCTCTAAGGGTTATCTCTATCATCTAGTTCGGGTTAATGATTATAGTTCCGAATCCCCACCTTTTGAGTCAGTCCATGTAGTCAACGAGTTTCCATAAATGTTTCCAGATGATCTTCTCGGAGTTCCTCCCGTAAGGGAAATCGACTTTGGGATTGATTTCCTTCCAGATACCCAGCCTATCTCTATTCCTCCTTACAGAATGTCTCCAGCTGAGCTTAAGGAATTGAAAGAGCAATTGAAAGACCTACTAGATAAGGGCTTCATCAGACCTAGTATTTCGCCATGGGGTGCACCGGTGTTGTTCGTAAAGAAGAAAGATGGTTCTCTCAGAATGTGCATTGACTATAGGTAGTTGAACAAGGTCAGAGTCAAGAATAAGTATCCCATCCCTAGGATTGATGACTTGTTTGACCAACTTCAGGGTGCTAGTCATTTCTCAAAGATAGACCTCAGATCGGGTTATCATCAGCTTAAAGTCAGAGATAATGACATTCCGAAGACAGCCTTCAAAACTCGGTATGGTCATTATTAATTTGTAGTCATGTCATCTGGACTAACCAATGCTCCTGCAACTTTCATGGACTTGATGAACAGAGTGTTCAAGCAGTACTTGGAGTTGTTCGTTATCATCTTTATTGATGATATTCCTTTATTTACTCTAGGAATGAGGAGAACATGCGAGTCATTTGAGAGTTGTTCTGCAAACTCTCAAAGATCGCAGTTATTTGACAAAATTTAACAAGTACGAGTTTTGGTTACAATCAGTTGCCTTCCTTGGGCATATTGTGTCTTGTGAAGGAATTCGAGTAGATTCCCAGAAGATAGAAGCAGTGAAACAATGGCCCAGACCTACCTCTGCTACAGATATTAGAATTTTCTTAGGTCTAGTGGGCTATTACAAATGGTTCGTGGAAGGATTTTCATCCATAGCCTCACCATTTACTAGGTTGACTCAGAAGATGGTCAAGTTTTGATGGTCAGATGATTGTGAAAAAAACTTCGCATACCTGAAAAGTAGGTTGACTACAGCTCCTGTCTTGACTCTACCAGAGGGTTCAGATGGTTATGTGATCTATTGTGATGCATCCTGGGTTGGCCTAGGTTGTGTATTGATGCAGCGAGGTAAGGTTATAGCTTATGCTTCTAGTCAGCTTAAGGTACATGAGAAGAATTATCCGACTCATGACCTTGAGTTTGCAACAGTGGTGTTTGCACTCAAGATTTGGAGACATTACTTGTATGGTGTTCATGTAGATGCGTTCACAGACCATAAGAGCCTCCAGTATGTATTCACCCAGAAAGAGTTAAATCTTCACCAGAGAAGGTGGCTTGAGTTCCTCAAAGATTATGATATGAGCGTGCATTACCATCCGGGTAAGGCGAATGTTGTAGCAGATTATATATGGGTAGTGTAGCACATGTTGAGGAAGAAAGAAAAGAGCTAGCAAAGGATGTTCACAGACTTGCTCGCCTAGGAGTTCGTCTTATGAGCATATCAGATTGTGGTGTAACAGTTAAGAATGGGGCAGAATCTTCTTTGGTAGTAGAGGTTAAGTAAAAGCAAGACAGTGATCCAATCTTGCTTGAACTTAAGGGTGCAGTCCACAATCAGAGAGTGGAGGTTTTCTCCCAAGGGGGAGATGGTGTGCTTCGCTACCAGGGTCGATTATGTGTTCCTAATGTGGGCAAGTTGAGACAACATATCCTTGCAGAGGCCCGTAACTTTAGATATTTTATCCATCCAGGCGCCACTAAGATGTATTGCGATCTGCGGGAAGTTTATTGGTGGAATGGTATGAAAAGAGATATAGCAGACTTTGTGGCTAAGTGCCCTAATTGCCAGCAAGTCAAGGTAGAACATCAGAAACCAGGAGGTATGACTCAAGAGATTAACATTCCTACTT
>NW_006239153.1:1050360-1050632 GCF_000226075.1 Solanum tuberosum
AGGTTGCATGGTGTTCCTTTGTCTATCATCTCAGATAGAGGTCCTCAGTTTACCTCTCATTTCTGGAAGTCATTTCAGAAGGGTCTTGGTACTCAGGTTAATCTTAGCACAACATTTCATCCCCAGATGGATGGTCAGGCAGAGCGTACCATTCAGACCTTAGAGGACATGTTGAGAGCTTGTGTGATCGACTTCAAGGGTAGTTGAGACGATCACCTTCATCTTACTGAGTTCCCCTAAAACAATAGTTACCATTCCAGCATTCAGATGGC
>NW_006239153.1:1050732-1062878 GCF_000226075.1 Solanum tuberosum
TGATGTTATGGAGAAAGTGCAACTCATTAGAGATAGACTTAAGACTGCCCAGAGTCTCCAGAAGTCTTATGTAGACGTGAGAAGAAAGGAACTAGAGTTCCAAGTTGATGGATTGGGTTTTCCCGAAAGCGTCACCTATAAAGGGGGTGATGAGATTTGGCAAGAAAGGGAAGCTCAGTCCCATATATGTAGGCCCTTACTAGATCTTGAAAAGGATTGGTAAAGTGGCTTATGAGTAAGAGTTGCCAACAGATTTGGCAGCAGTGCATCCAATCTATCACATTTCTCTTTTGAAGAAGTGTGTGGGTGATCCAAGATTCATAGTGCCATTAGAGACTGTGGCTGTAAAAGATAGCCTTTCTTATGAGGATGTACCAGTTGAGATGTTTGATCGTCAAGTTAGAAGGTTGAGAAACAAGTAAGAGTTGCCAACAGATTTGGCAGCAGTGCATCCAATCTATCACATTTCTCTTTTGAAGAAGTGTGTGGGTGATCCAAGATTCATAGTGCCATTAGAGACTGTGGCTGTAAAAGATAGCCTTTCTTATTAGGATGTACCAGTTGATATTCTTGACCGTCAAGTTAGAAGGTTGAGAAACAAAAAAGTCGCTTCAGTCAAAGTTTGGTGGAAGAGTCAGTCCGTAGAGGGAGCCACTTGGGAAGCAGAAGCGGCCATGAAAGCCAAGTATCCTCATCTCTTTCCTTCTGATTTCACTCCAGCTTGAGGTAATAGTTCCTCTTCAGTTTTTCAGTCTCCGTGGTTCACCACTGCAACCCCTCCCCAAACCCAGCTCAGAAAATCGGCTAAGTCTCGACCCACGGACAGACCCACGATCTGTAGGTCAGACCACAGTCTGTGGTTTGTGTCCTTGGATCGAGGCCCCCTTTACCCAGCCTCTGATGCAAACGACGGCCGACCAGCATGGACCGTCATTCGATCCACGGCCCGTAGGTCCCGTCCGTCAATAACTCCGACAGCAGTTAAGTCAGGGGTCTTTTGGTTTTTTCCTATTTCGTTGGACCCCTAAGCTACGTCGTTTAGACCTTAAATTATGAGGTTTTAGTAAGTTTAAGTCTAGAAACATAACTAGAACCTACCTAAGTCAAATCATTAATCAAAACTTAGAAAATTAGAACGCTAAGAGGAGAAAGAAGTCAAGAACCCTAGTTCAAGAACGCAACAAGTTTTCTTCGGTTCCAGCCCAAAAATCAAAGGATTTCTTCGTGAAATTCGTCATCAGATATATGGAATTTCACTAGTGGGATCCTTTCCTCCATTAGGTCCCTAAATTTCAACCAGTTTCTTCATTCTCTTATTATGACTAGACCTAGGGTTTCTTGAAGGTTAGAATTATTGGATTCTTAGCTGTTAAAATGATCCAAATCAGATTAGTATGTTAAATATTCAGTTTATTGCATGAATTTCAAAACCCTAGCTATTTAATTCTTTAGTTCTTGAATTATACATGCTAGGTCAGATATTTCAGTTAGTCAATTATACATGCCTTAGTTATTAATGCATCAAAATCAGTTTAATTGTTGCATACTCAATTTGCATGTTCAGTTCGAGCTATCCAGTAACTTACAGAAATTCAGTTATAATGTGTTAATTACTTAATCCATTGGGAGTAGCATAATGCCGAGTTGGACTAGGGTTTAACGTACCCAAATAGTCCCAGAACTACTAGCCACGTAGGTTGTAAGTCCCCTCTGTGGGCATCATTTCAGTGATCACGCCAGCATGCCTCTATACCTCTGGCATGGTGTATTGGGTCCTCTTGATGGGGCGTATACATCGGACTCCACATTTAGCTCATGTGGTTTTATTATCGGTTATTAATAGCTCCCATAGTTTAGTCCGACCCTATTCCATTGACCATTTATCAGTATATCCAGTATTCAGTTTCAGCATGTTATAAATGGGTCACTGTATCCAGTTATCTCAGCATTCAATATCTATATCATATTCAGATTATGTCATTGTTTATTTGCTTTGTTCAGTTATATGTTATTTCAGCTATATTCTATCCTGCATGCTCAGTACCTTTCAAGTACCAACGCATACGTGCGCTACATCTTCTCGTGATGTAGGTTCAGGTTCTCAGCATCCAGATCACGCTTAGATCGATTCCTGATCTCCAGTTCAGCAGAATCAGTAGTGAGTCCTCATTCTCCGAGGACAATAGTCATGAGTCTCTTTTCAGTATTATTTTTAGTCCTTTAGTTTCAGTTTTGCTAGACTTAGCTGGGGCCTGTCCCAACATTTCTAGTCAGTTAGAGGCTATTTTCAGAGATAGTTAGAGTCATCTTAGTATTGAGTTAATATCATCTTTGTATTAAACTCATCAGTTATCATTTATCTTAGTTATAGTATATGGGTATTCCCCATCTTTTCATTTTTATTTATGGTTTAGCTTCCGCATCAGTTTATTATCTTTAGTATGCTCATGATCATGCCAACAGGGTTAGCTTGGGATCACTTGTGGTCCTAGGTCCCGTGTCCGCGTCTCGGGGGTAGTATCGGGGAGTGACAAACTTGGTATCAAAGCCTTAGGTTTAAGTGTCCTAGGATGTCTATAAAGCAGCACTAGGTAGAGTCATTTTCATGGGTGTGAAGTGCACCACATCTAATGAGGGGGACGCTACAAAGTGTTTTAGGAAATCTTCATCTTCTTGTTACTCTTATCGTGCGTAAGGTATGATTTAAATTCCATTCAAACTCGACGTTCTATGTTTCAGTGATCATGCCTCCTCTTTGAGCTAATGCCAGGAACGCAAACGCAGCTCCTCCGGTTCCTGATCAAGAAGTGTCGGATGCAGAGTTCAGGAACGCCATTCAGATGTTGGCTCAGAGTGTGGCCAACCAGAACAATCAGCGGGCTCAAGTTCCGGTAAATCCCAATGTTGGGTCAGCTGCAGCTAGGGTGAGAGACTTTGTTAGGATGAATCCGCCAGAGTTCTTAGGATCCAAGTTGGAGAAGATTCCAAAAACATCATTGATGAGGTCAAGAAGATCTTTGAAGTGATGCAGGTAACTGGGAATGATCGGGTTGAGTTAGCATCTTACCAACTTAAGGATGTGGCTTAGTTGGGGCCTAACCCAACATTTCTAGTCAGTTAGAGGCTATTTTCAGACATAGTTAGATTTCAACTTAGTATTGAGTTAATATCATCTTTGTATTAAACTCATCAGTTATCATTTATCTCAGTTATAGTATATGGGTATTCCCGATCTTTTCTATTTTTATTTATTGATTTAGCTTCCGAATCAGTTTATTATCTTTAGAATGCTCATGATCAAGCCAGCAGGATTAGCTTGGCATCACATGTGGTCCTAGGTCCCGTGTTCGCATCTCGGGGGTAGTCTCGGGGAGTGACACTAGCCAAGCCCAATTCACCTTTCAAATACCACCATTGTGTGTGTGTATGCTTGCGTGCGTGCATGTGTGCGTGCTATGACGGTATCATTCATTATTTGTGCAATTTTATGTTATGCAATAAATTTTTATGACATCATTAAAGATTTCAGAAGTCCACCATTAAGGATTGATGATTGACTTGTTGAAATAATGTTTGTTCCTCAATCATATCATTTTAATAGCATGGTAATATATGAATATATTATGGTAGTATTATTCATATACAATTGAATGACATAGAAAACCCTTTATGATACCATCACAATGTATATATATTATGATGGTATCATTTAGTATTTGCACAATTTTCCTAAATGCCTAGTTGTTCCTCAAAGATACTATAACACTTTGTCATATAAGTTATTGTATCATTGAGGATTTAGAAGTTTCACATTATGGATTGTGTCAAAGATATTCATGTATAAGAATCTATGCAAGAAAGTTAACTTATAAGACTAGATCTAAGTATTTCAAGAGAGTGAAAATGAAGGTTCAGTAAGGATAGAAATACTTAGCTTGGAAGATGTTGTTGAAATAATGTCACCTCATGAAGCCTATCTACAACTTGTTCAATGTATGATTATTTATTTTTTCGAGGTAGCAAAGTGTTGTGGAGAAGTTTGATTGGCTAAAGATGAAGGCAATTGTCGGCGTCTTTTCATCTTCCTCCGATGAATATTTTAGGGAAGTGTTTCTACTCAACAACTTTACACTTCTAAATATTTCCTTTTCTCTTTAGGTTTTCTTTTTATTTGCTTTTTCTATTTCCTTTAATGGACCATGTCTCTTTATTTTGTCAGGTTGTGTACAAATTGTTTTGGAAATAAAAGAGGCTTTAAGCCTCAAACCTTTATTTTTTAAAAAGGATAAACTACACTAACTGGCCACAAATACAAACTAATTACCATCCTATTGTCCACCCTTAAGTAACTCCCTAAATGTCCATTTGGCCAAAGTTAATACAGAGTATGTCCCCTTCCTACCCAGGCCCAATTCTCCTTTCTGATACCATCGCTGTGTGTGCACGTGCGCGTGAGTGTGCATGCGTGCGTACGTCTGTACGTGCGTATGTGCATGCTATGACGGTATCATTAATTATTCGTGTAATTTTATGTTATGCATTAAATTGTTATGACATCATTAAAGATTTCAGAAGTCCATCATTAAGGATTGATGATTGATTTGTTCATATAATGGTTGTTCCTCAATCATATCATTTTAATATCATGGTATTATATGAATATAATTTGGTAGTATTATTCATATACCATTGAATGACATAGAAAACCCTTTATGATACCATCACAGTGTATATGTACTGTGATGGTATCATTTAGTACTATTTGTGCAATTTTCCTGAATGTCTAGTTGTTCCTCAATGTTACTATAACAGTATGTTAAATAAGTTATGGTATCATTGAGGATTTAGAAGTTTCACATTATGGATTGTGGCAAACTTATTCATGGATAAGAATCTATGCAAGAAGGTCAACTTATAAGACTAGATCTAAGTATTTCAAGATAGTGAAGATGAAGGTTTAGTAAGGAGATAAATACTTAGTTTGGAAGATGTTATTGAAACAATGTACCCTCATGAAGCCTATCTACAACTTGTTCAATGTAAGATTCTTTATTTATTCAAGGTAGCAGAGTGTTGTGAAAAGTTTTATTGGCTAAAGATGAAGGCGATTTTCGACGCCTCTTCATCTTCCTTTGATGATTTTTTTAGGGAACTATTCTACTCAACAACTTTACACTTCTAGATATTTCCTTTTCTCTTTAGGTTTTCTTTTCTTTTGTTTTATCTATTTCCTTTATTAATGGACCAAGTCTCTTTATTGGACCAGGTCGTGTACAAATTATTTTGGAAAAAAAAGTGGCTTTAAGCCTCAAACCTTTATTTTTAAAAAAGGATAAACTACACTAACTAGTCACAAATACAAACTAATTAACATCCTCTAGTCCAGTCTGAAGTAAGTCCCTAAATATCCATTTGGCCAAAGTTATTACATAGTATGTCCCCTTCCTAACCAAGCCCAATTAACCTTTCAGATACCACCATTATATGTGTGCGCACACGTGCGTTTGTGCGTATGTGCGTGCATGCATGCTATGACAGTATCATTCATTATTTGTGCAATTTTATGTTATGCAATAAATTTTTATGACACCATTAAAGATTTTGGAAGTCAATCATTAAAGATTTATGATTGACTTGTTGAAATAATGGTTGTTCCTCAGTCATATCATTTTAATATCATGGTATTATATGAATATATTATGGTAGTATTATTCATATACCATTGAATAACATAGAAAACCCTTTATGATACCATCACAGTGTATATATACTGTGATGGTATCATTTAATATTTGTACAATTTTTCTGAAAGTCTAGTTGTTCCTCAATGATAATATAACAGTATGTGATATAAGTTATTGTATCATTAAGGATTTAGAAGTTTCACATTTTGGATTGTGGAAAACATATTCATGTATAAGAATCTATGCAAGAAAGTTAACTTATAAGACTAGATCTAAGTATTTCAAGAGAGTGAAGATGAAGGTTCAATAAGGATGGAAATACTTAGCTGGGGAGATATTGTTCAAACAATGTCACCTCACGAAACCTAGCTACAACTTTTTCAATGTAGGATTCTTTATTTATTCGAGGTAGTAGAGTGTTGTGGAGAAGTTTGATTGGTTAAAGATAAAGGCGATTGTTAGCGCCTCTTTATCTTCCTCCGATGATTTTTTTAGGGAAGTCTTTCTACTCAACTACTTTACACTTCTAGATATTTCCTTTTCTCTTTAGGTTTTCTTTTTATTTGCTTTTTCTATTTTCTTTAATGGACCAGGTCTCTTTATTGGGCCAGGTTGTATACAAATTGTTTTAGAAATAAAAGAGGCTTTGAGCCTCAACCTTTATTTTTTTAAAAGGATAAACTACACTAACTGGCCACAAATACAAACTTATTACCATCCTATTGTCCACCGTTAAGTAACTTCTTAAATGTCCAGTTGGCCAAAGTTATTACAGAGTATGTCCCCTTCCTACCCAGGCCCAATTCACCTTTCTGATACAATCATTGTGTGTGCGCGCGCACGTGTGTGTGTACGTATGTGCGTGCGTGCAAGCGTGTGTGCTATGACGGTATCGTTAATTTTTTGTGTAAATTTATGTTATACTATAAATTGTTATGGCATCATTAAAGATTTCAGAAGTCCCCTTTATGATACCATCACAGTGTATATATACGGTGATGGTATCATTTAGTACTATTTGTGTAGTTTTCCTGAATGTCTAGTTGTTCCTCAACAATACTATAACAGTATGCCATATAAGTTATGGTATCATTAAGGTTTTAGAAGTTTCACATTATGGATTATGGCAAACATATTCGTGGATAAGAATCTATGCAAGAAGTTTACTTATAAGACTAGATCTAAGTATTTCAAGAGAGTGAAGATGAAGGGTTAGTAAGGATAGAAATACTTAGCTTGGAAGATGTTATTGAAACAATGTACCCTTATGAAGTCTATCTACAACTTGTTCAATGTAAGATTTTTTATTTATTAGAGGTAGTAGAGTGTTGTGAAGAGTTTGATTGGCTAAAGATGAAGGTGATTGTAGACGCTTCTTAATCTTCCTCCGATGTTTTTTTTAGGGAAGTGTTTCTACTCAACAACTTTGCACTTCTAGATATTTCCATTTCTCTTTAGGTTTTCTTTTGTTTTGTTTTTTCTATTTCCTTTATTATTGGACCAGGTCTCTTTATTTGGCCAGGTCGTGTACAAATTATTTTGGAAATAAAAGTGGCTTTAAGTCTTAAACCTTTGTTTTAAAAAAAGGATAAACTACACTAACTAGTCACATATACAAACTAATTACCATCCTATAGTCCACGTTTAAGTACCTCCCTAAATGTTCATTTGGCCAAAGTTATTACGTAGTATGTCCCCTTCCTAGCCACGCCCAATTCACCTTTCAGATACCACCATTGTGTGTGTGCGTACTGGTGCTTATAGTGACCAACGACACTAACCCACAGTACGAGTGTCTACGATCGTCGATAATATCGTAGCCCAACTAAAGGTTAGGGTCGTGTCCCAAGGGAGTGGTTTTGAGAATTAATAGAAAAATAAAATTTAGTTCTAATTAGTCGTAACTAAAGACATTAACGAACCAAAACAATGTAAATTAAAGGCGGTGACACAAAAGTGTCAAATATCAATTGGGGGTTTTTGTCACAAGTAGTAAAAAAAACAAAATTAACAAGAAAATCAAGTATGGGGGAAAGTTCTTGGGGTGTGACCGCAATACAAGTTGAGATAAATCGTTGGGTACATGCTTTTGATAGGAAATTTACAAGATAATAGTGACTAGGCTAAGCTTTAGATGGAAATAAGTTCCCTTTCGGGCAACTTACCCCGTTTCAAATGGGTTCCTCTCGGACACCCATTTGCCGCATGAAGACCAGCCTACGCCTTACCCAACTCACTCTCTCGAGCTGAGTGTTAGGATATGGTACTAGGTTTCACCCTCTCGGGCTGAACCTCATGTCAACCCACTCCTTAGGCCATCAGTCTAGTGGTCTTGGTTTCGCGACCTCCCTCTCGGGCTAGCCGAAAACACATGGGTGGTTTTGTATTTGCAACTACAAACCGTCCCCAAGCGAACCATCATCCTGGCTGACTATAAGTGGAAGACTAACTCAAGCATTCATAAGCATTAAAAGCTGAATAAAAGAGATATATTCAACTTGTCATAAAATAGGCAGCTTATGTCTTTAAAACATTTAACAAAATAAATGAAAAGACTTCTGAAACTTTATTCTCAATCTATGGAGCCTCTAACTGACAAGGATGGAAGTCGGGATAAGACCCATAACATCCTAACAACTAATATAACTAAAAGTAGAAGTGGAACTCTCCGGAAGAAAGAAGGCTCACCATAGCTAACTCGAACTGCGTGTGGTATCAACAAAACACCTGTTGATGAGCCTGAGTACTTGTATCTGCATCATTTCATGATGCAGACCAAATGGCTCAGTACGTGGAATGTACGAGCATGTAAGGGGAATTTTAATTCATAAACATAGGCTTGAACTTGATAAAAAGGAAACATACTTATCTTTTCTCAACTCACTCAACTCAAAGAAACATTGTTCAACTCGACTCAGAGAAAATAAGACTCAGCGAACCAGAACCAATAGGTGAAATTACCATTAAAATACATCTAACCTATCAGCAAGCAAGACCTAACAACAATATCAACACATATTTGCTAAATTACACTACAAGAATGGGGGGTTTTAGCCACAAATCAAGAAATAACAAAATACACCTAAAATGATACTAAAATCAAATGGGTATAAGAAACTAAACTTTGATTTAAGCAAAGGAAGAAGAATGGAGAAGACCCACTTCCAACTTGGGGAAGATGAAATCCTTCTCTCTTCAAGTCTCCCACATGACCCTCTCCAAACTTGAGAGAAAATATCCCAAAAAGTATTATTCTATTATGGAAAATAAAATAAATGTTCGACTCTTTAAAAATTAATAACAAGTTTAGTATTTATAGACTTCAGAAAATAATGCTAGAGGATCTTTCAGCGAGGTTAGTCGATGTCGCCGAATGACTCGGCGACTCGCCCTTCTTCTGTTTCATACGTTTTGTGCTTGCCTTCAGTATCTTCACGTTCTGGACCATTGGACGGTATAGTACTGCTTCACGGAAATATTCGGCGAAGTGCCGACTGCTTCTTTCATCGCCTTTTGATCCTTCTTCTTCAAGGCTTCGCGCACTGGAACAAAGGGCGGAGTGAATCCCTTCGGCAAATCGCCAAGTGTGCTTGGCAATGCTCAGGCTTCAACTTCTTCATTCTTTCCAGCCTTTTTGTTCCTTTTTGCGCCTAAGTGTCCATGCTTTCAATAAAACTTCAAATACCTGAAAATTAAGAGTTTTCATCAGATATTGAGACAAAATAAGCATTTGAGGACACTATTCTTATCAAAATAAAGCCCTAAATGAGTCTAATTTGTGGACTCATCAACACCCCCAACTTTAACTTTTGGTTGTCTTCAAGCAAACTCAAGTTCATCCGTTCAACAAGGTGTCTCAAATAGTGCTACACAAGACTAAATCATGAACATACACAACAAGAATCAAAGTACTTATGCAAAATTCAACTGTGTACTCAAAGATTCAAGTGGTGACACACTACTACCAAAGATTCTCATGCTCGCAATACTTGCTACTTGTGCAAGTTCAAGCTCAACTAAAAGTATCTAAATGCCCTCACACAAAGAATGATTCCATATTCACACCTATAGGTTAATCCATTTAAGATCAGGAATCAGATGCAACGCTCACACTCATAAAGAGGAACACAATGCATGTTTTCACCCACAGGTATGCCCTTATTTTCCAATCGACTTTTGAATTGGCTTACTCAAGATCAAAAAGGTCTTTTCAAGGCTTGTAATGGGGCTGAGTGCAAAGGTATGGTCATTTAGGCTCAGTGACTTTTTCATCCTCGTGAGGTATGGTGTTCTCAAGGCATTCCCTTCTTTCCATTTTTCCAATTATTTTTCTAGTGCTTCTAAGTCATCTTTTTATTCACCTCCATGGATTGCTTGGAAAGTCAATTTCTTTTGTACTTTATTCCGTACACTTTTTTTTGAAGGGGTTCCATTTTTATGCAATACCATTGGTTAAAGGGGGACTTTTCTTGCACTTCTTGACTTCTCCTTTTCCTTTCACCACACCCCCAACTTAGGCTTTTTGGCCTAAGTTGGCTATTCGCTAAACCACAAATCAAAAAGGATTATAGGTAGTGGGTCAAGTAAGGTCTAAGGTTCATCAAGGTTCTTCCAAAGAAAGGTAAGACTCAAAGGGTGTTCAAAAGAGTTTCACATGCTCACGGGTAGGCCACAAAAGAGGTATATGTCAAATTTGGCTCACACTCTTTAAAGTTGCCTAAGATCATCTCAAGAGGACACCTTTCTAAATCAATGAGACTAACGGGGGCAAATTCTGGGTTTATTCATGCATGGTTCAAAGTAAGCTCATCACACAAGGCATCGACACTTAAGTCAAACAAGACTACACACTTTCGCTAGTGTGGAAGAGTCATTACAAGAGAATCGATTTGAGAAATGGCTAATCACAACGAGATGCAACGAGTTCACATATTGTCTATGCAACTTCATTTGTTCTCGTCGTAGCTGCACATTCATGTTTGTTCGATTAAGAGCAATATTCAAGTCATCGGTATTGATCAAAACCGAGACTTGAATTTGTACAAGAACAGCCACTTACAACACAAGACGTGGCGAAAATTTTCGAAAAATGAATTTTTTTTGGAAGGAAGGAGGTTTTTAAAAACACAATTACAAATAGACAACCCAAATGTACACCAAAACACAAGTATCCGAAACAAGTAAAACAAGGTGGGCCTCACCCCACTACAAATAAAAACATTTGTCCTCAAATGCAAATAACAAAAAATCATTGCAAATGAGTACAAAATTGCTAAAAATAAATTCGGTGTTCGAAAAACCAACCTTAGATGCCGATTAAAATACTTTTGAAATGCTAGGCGGCAATGTAATCCACTCCAAGCACTAATTATCGACTACAATACTAAAGGCAAGCAATAATCTATAAAATACTACCTTGATGTGAAGTTGAGAAGTTTTAAAAGGAGAGAGAGTGGGAAAATTTAAAAATTCTGAGATTTTTGGCATTTTATAACCGTTCAGTTCTTGTCCATTCGGTGATGTTAGTCAACTTGGAGACCCACTCAGCGGTCCACCGAGTGGTCATTTATCTCGTCCTTTCTTCAAAATCTTCAATTTTTTGGGGGTGAGATCGGCGGTCTGCATCGAGATCACCAAGTAGGTTGGCGATGCGCCGAGCTGCTTTTCGAGTTCACCGAGTTTTACAGGCTCTGTACAACTCTTGTATTGAGCCAAACAGCGGATTTAGTCGGGCTCGCCAACTTGTTTAGCGACTCGCAAAATGGACTTTCTACTCGCCAACTTGAGATTTTCCATACTTTCCTCAATTTATTCGCAACATCAACACACCATTATTTATAAAAGTAAAATCCTAAATTTACGACCTTGAGTTGCCTCCTAAGAAGCGCCTTATTTAACATCGTGGCACGACGCAAATCCTCACTCAAGTTCCATTAGTGAGGTTTGCTTCATTTTCATGAGGTTACCCCTCTTTTGGCTCTAGGTAGAGGACCTGCATACACAAACAATAAAAAAAGAAAAACAACACTAAAAGTAAAATTAGTAAAAACTACACTAAAAAGAACAAAAATTTCTAGTTAACTACATTTTCACGTGACACCACTCCCCGGAAGCGACGCCTTTTTGATGCTTATCGTGACCAACGACACTAACCTACGGTACGAGTGTCTACGATCGTCGATAATATAGTAATCCAACTAAAGGTTGGGGTCGTGTCCCAGGGGAGTGGTTTTGAGAATTAATAGAAAAAAATAAAATTTAGATCTAATTAGTCGTAGCTAAAGACATTAAAGAACAAAAACATTGTAAATTAAAAGGGGGTGACACAAAAGTGTCAAATATCAATTGGGGTTTTTTGTCACAAGTAGTAAAAACAATAAAAATTAACAAGAAAATCAAGTATGGGGGAAAGTTCTTGGGGTGTGACCGCAATACAAGTTGAGATAAATCGTTGGGTACATG
>NW_006239154.1:0-1320 GCF_000226075.1 Solanum tuberosum
TCACAGGGAGCTTGCACACTGTCCCGAACATCCATCGGCAATTTAACTTTCACAGGTGTGACTGCATGGCGCGAGACCCAGTGACGTATAGTGAGGAGATGGTGCGAGAGTTCTATGCCTCATATGCCGCAACTCTGTGCGGTTCGATTACCAAAAGGTAAAAGCCCTTAGCCCAAGACCCTCTCACTTCCACTATGGTCCGGGGTTGTTCGGTGGACATATCACCTGCCACCATTAGTCATTTTCTCTATGGTCCTACCACAGGTCACTCTTTGTCTCTTAACACTTCAGAGTTCGACTATCGATGGGACATCGTACGGAGTGGTGCTTTCCAGAGGAACGCTGAGCAGCGAGAGGCTGTTATATTATGGTTGGCCAGATACATTGCTGCAGATGGCGAGCGTGCGGAATGGGTCGCCAATCCACGGTTGGGGATCCGAAAGGCCACATTAACTTTTGTGGCCAAGTTCTTCTGGCTGCTGGTACGGAACAGAGTGTCGCCAACTAAAGCTGATAATCACGTCACTTAGGACAGAGCTGTCATGGTTGCAGCATTGGTAGCAGGCGTCGAGATCGACTTTGCCCGCATACTACTGGCAGAAATTCAGGAGAGGGCCTTCAGGACCTCCACCACTTACCCCTTCCCATGTCTGATTTTTCATTTGTGCAGGGACTCTGGAGTGTCGATCTGGCATTGCGACAAGTTAGTCTATGCTACAGGGGCATTGGACATCGGCCTTATTCGAGATGAGGCAAATGTGGCAGCACCTCGCAGAGAGCCCCAGATTGAGGTACCTCCCTTGGGTCCCGATCTTGCAGACATAGTGGGGCAGGCACAGGGCGGTGACCCTATTATCCCAGATCACGCCGACGCTGTCCCAGGCTCCTCTTCTCAGGCAGCTAGTATGGCTTCTAGCTCTTCCCGGTCCACACCACAGTTGGGAGCAACGGTTGTCCCGATGGCCAGAGTACAGAAGTTAGAGGCACAGATGGCCACACTGCTACATCACATTCAACCGCGGATGTAAAAGTCGATTGCCGAGTCCGAGGCTAGAATGGAGCGCAGAATGGAGGGGATGATGGACCGGAAGGTCCAGGCTGTTAATAAGCGCCTTGATGCATTTGAGTTGCGCGTCCTCGAGCGATCAGCTCCGGGCATAGACCTATCTGCTTTGCAGGCTACCTTAGCTAGTCTCCGGACTGACGTTGATACCGTTCTTGCTGCACCTTCAGTTGAAACTCAGGCTGCTCCTACTGCACTGGCTGATGATACAGTGCTAAATGCTCTATTCAGAGGGACCGCCGAGGGGGGCCTTGGAC
>NW_006239154.1:4093-10039 GCF_000226075.1 Solanum tuberosum
ATTGACTTTTGTTTACTGCTTACTTACTGAATTCTTACAATTTGTTTCACAAATCCCCTCTTTTTATTTCTTGTTTCTGGAAGTACTATGGCTAATTGAATATAATTGTTGGTTAAAGTAAAGTCTAAACCATTTTCCTCGTGGGATCGACCCCAACCTACAAGTTGGGTTCTTTACTTGATAACGATCGCTTATACTTCTTTAGGGAGGTGTAATTTGAGCGTATCAGTGGCTATGAGGTTTGATGTGCTTCCTTATGTGTTGTTAGATCATTTTTTTTGTCTCTACTCTTGTTGGTGATTCTATTGTGGCTAAGAAGGTCTATAGAAAGTGTCCCACCTCCTTGTCCCATAGAGTTACTCTTATTGATCTGGTAAGGCTTGATATGCTAGATTTTGATGTAATCTTTGGTATGGATTGGCTGCACTCTTGTTATGCTTCTATCAATTGTAGAACCCGTGTAGTCAAATTTTAGTTTCCAAATGAGCCTATCCTAGAATGGAAAGGGAAAATTCTATGCCTAAGTGTCAGTTTGTTTCCTATCTTAAGGCTAGAAAGAATATTTCTAAGGGTTGCATGTACCATCTAATTAGGGTGAGAGATATGGATTCTGAAACTCGTGCTCTTGAGTCGGTCCCCATTGTTAATGAGTTTCTGGAAGTGTTCCCAGATAATTTACCCGGTATTCCTCCTGAAAGGTAAATAGACTTCGGTATTGACCTTCTCCCAGATACGCAACCTATTTCTATTCCTCCTTACCGAATGGCTCCGGTAGAACTTAAGGAATTAAAAGATCAATTGAAATATTTGTTGGATAAGGGTTTTATTCGACCAAGTATCTCTCTATGGGGTGCTCAAGTTTTGTTTGTTAAGAAGAAATATGGTTCACTTCGTATGTGTATTGACTACCGGTAATTGAACAAGGTGACCATTAAGAATAAGTATCCTCTTCTGAGAATAGATGATTTATTTGGCGAACTCCAATAAGCGAGTTACTTTTCCAAGATTGACCTTAGGTCGGGTTACCACCAATTAAGGGTGAACGGTGATGATATTCCAAATATGGCTTTTAGAATCCGGTATGGTCCTTATGAGTATTTGGTGATGTCATTTGGTTTAACCAATGCCCCAGCGGCATTTATGGATTTGATGAATAGGGTGTTTAGACAATACCTTGATATGTTCGTAATTGTGTTCATTGATGATATATTGATATATTCGAGAGGTGAGGATGATCACATCAATCATTTGAGGATTGTGTTGTAAATTCTCAAAGACAAATAACTCTTTGTGAAGTTTAGCAAATGTGAGTTTTAGCTAAAGTTCGTGGCTTTTCTTGGCCATATTGTTTCAAGTAAGGGTATTGAGGTAGATCCTAGGAAGACAGATGCGGTCAAAAGTTGGCCTAGACCTTTATCCCCTTTGGATATTAGAAGTTTCTTGGGTTTGGCTGGTTACAACAGAAGGTTTGTGGAGGGGTTTTCTTCGATAGCCTCTCCATTAACAACTTTGACTCAAAATAAGGCCAATTTTATATGGTCCGAAGCATGTGGAGAAGAATTTTCAGGAATTAAAAGATAGAATTACTTCCGCTCCGGTGTTGACTTCACCGGAAGAGACAAATTCTTTTGTTGTTTATTGTGATACCTCGAGAATTGGGTTATGATGTGTGCTTATGCCAAATGGGAAGGTTATTGCCTATGCTTCAAGGAAACTTAAGGTTCATGAGAAGAATTATCCTACCCACGATATTGAATTAGCGAAGGTGGTTTTTGCCTTAAACATTTGGAGGCCCTATTTGTATGGTGTTCATGTAGATGTGTTCACCGACCATAAGAGTTTGCAATAAGTGTTTAATCAGAAGGATCTTAATCTTCGACAAAGGAGGTGGCATGAGTAACTTAAGGATTATGATATGAGTGTTCTTTATCACCTTGGAAAGGCAAATGTGGTGGAGGATGCTCTTAGCCGACTATCAATGAGTAGTGTTGCCCATATAGAAGAGGGTAAGAGAGAATTGGTACGAGATGTACATAGATTGGCCTGATTGGCTGTTCGGTTAATAGACTCCACCAAAGGTGGTGTTGTGGTTCAGAATCATCTTTTGTGATGGATGTGAAAGCTAAGAAATGTCTTGATCTGACCTTAATAGAATTGAAAGAAGCGGTGCTTAGAAAGTCCGCAGAGGCTTTCTCTCAAGGTGGAGATCGTGTGCTTCGTTATCAAGGTCATTTGTGTGTCCCCGATGTAGATGACTTTAGGGAATAAATTTTATATGAAGCCCATAGTTAACAATATTCCATTCACCCGGGAGCCACCAAGATGCACCGTGACTTGCGGGAGATCTATTGGTGGAATGGGACAAAGAAGGATATTGCAGGATTTGTGGCTAAGTGTCCGAATTGCCAAAAAGTGAAAGTTGAACATCAAAACTGGGAGATTTGTCCCAAGATATAAGTATTCCTACTTGGAAGTGGA
Organism: Solanum tuberosum; assembly: GCF_000226075.1. Classification (NCBI taxonomy): domain Eukaryota; kingdom Viridiplantae; phylum Streptophyta; class Magnoliopsida; order Solanales; family Solanaceae; genus Solanum; species Solanum tuberosum. The sequence goes on from NW_006239154.1 coordinate 6,572, forward strand.
AAGATTTGAATATGGACTTCATTGTAGGGTTGACTCGTACTCACCGACAATGTGATTCAATTTAGGTTATAATAAACTGAATGACGAAATTGGCTCATTTCATCCCCGTCAAAGTTTCTTATTCGGCGGAAGATTATGCTAAGTTGTATTTAAGGGAATGGTAAGGTTACATGCAGTGCCCTTGTCCATTATCTCCGATCGAGGTACTTAGTTTACTTCTCAATTTTGGAAATTTTTCCAAAAGGGTCTTGGTACTCGTGTTAAGCTTAGCACAACTTTTCATCCACAAACTGATGGGCAAGCGGAGTGTACTATCCAAAATTTTGAAGATATGATGAGAGCATGTGTCATCAATTTTAAGGGTAATTGGGATGACCATTTGCCATTGATTGAGTTTGCTTATAACAATAGTTACCACGCGAGTATTGGTATGGCTCCATTTGAGGCTCTCTATGATGGGAGGTGTAGATCTCCTAAAGGTTGGTTTGAGGTGGGTGAAATTGCATTGATAGGACCCGAGTTAGTTTATGAGGCTATGGAAAAAGTCCAACTTATGAGAGAGAGGTTGAGGAGAACCCAAAGTCGATAAAAGTCCTATGCCGATGTTAGAAGAAGAGATCCTGAGTTTGATGTTAATCATTGAGTCTACTTGAAGATCTCATCCATGAATGGTGTAATGAGATTTGGGAAGAAAGGGAAGCTTAGTCCCCGTTATGTGGGTCCATATTAGATTTTGAGACGTGTTGGTAAGGTTGCTTATGAGCTTGAGTTGCCTAGTGATTTGGCATTGGTGCATCCGGTTTTCCGTATCTCTATGTTAAAGAAATGTGTTGGAGATTCGACATCTATAGTTCCCTTAGAAGGTTTGGGAATTAAGGAGAATCTTTCTTATGAGGAACTTCTGGTTGAGATTTTAGACCGGCAAGTTAAGAAGTTGAGAAATAAAGAAGTTGCTTCCGTGAAAGCATTGTGGAGGAACTTGGGAGGCCGAGGCCGATATGATGTCTCGATATCCTCATCTCTTTCCTTCTACTCCTACTCTAGCTTGAGTTAATGAGTTCCTCATGGTTTACTCTTTGTTTCGGTGTCATGTGTTTTAGATATTCCCATGATTCCTTATTTTTATGCATGTTCACGAAAAGCTTGTGTTTTGAAAGAAAAGTGTTGATGATTGCCCGAGTACGGGGATATTAAATGTTTTTGGTAAGTTTTTGAATGGGAAAATTTATTGGCCTTGCTACTATTTCTAAACTAAATTCATCGATTGATTGGTATATTATTTCTTTTGATTTGGCTGATGAAAAGTGGGAAAGGTGGAGAAGCCCTGCTCTCAAGAAGAAGGTAGTTTTCCGTCTATGGGAGTGTTGGGAAATGATCTTTTAGTGTTTTCTTTTAGGGAAAGTCATGGAGATGTGTGGGTTATGAAAGATGACGAGTCTTTGACAAAAATGTATATCATCAAATATCCTGCTGATTTTGACAAACTTTTCTTTACTTCTGTTATTTCTCTGACACTATGTATGTCAACAAAGGTGAAATATTGATCCTATCTAAATCAACTTACCTGATATATAATCCAGAGGAGGTATAAGTCAGATATACTCATTGCAGTATTGCGTCAAACATCTATATTGAAAGCCTAGTTTGTCCCTATTTACAAAATGAACCAAGCACGAGTGAAGGCTGCAGAAGCTCAGAGGGATGACAATGTTGTTGGTAATGACTTGTAAGAATTCCACCTTATATATTTTTCTGTTTCTTTATTACTATAAAAAAAAAAGACTTTGCATATGCTACGCACACCTTTACATTTCATCTTCTTGAAGATCGTGTTTGTCTTTTTTCTTTATGGATATTTCCATGAGACAACTATTTAGTTGTTATGTTTGGTGTCTTCAACACTCAAAGTAAATGCCATGGACATTTTAGCTCTTTTTGAGCATTGTTTTAAGGGGATGTTGTGCCTCTAGACAGAATTAGAATATAGCACGAGGAACATGGAAATCATGGCATGTAATAAACACGCCAATAACACTAAGCATGTCCTTCGGTAGGATTTTATTGTTTGATACAAGGCCTTCATTAATAATCCTCCTTAAATAAAAACTTACTTAATGAGGAAACAAGAACAATGTTAATAGAGTAAGGTCTAATAAAAAGATGATGGTCCAAACCAATAACAATCTGACACCTCTAGTGGTGACTTGGGAGTGTGCTCGAACTGGTCTTCTTTCATGTAATGTGAGATAATCCAAACCAACACACTATTTGTTTGAAGGGCTGAACATTTGGATTATCCCAATCATCTTATTGCTCCCACTTGGGTTGCAAGCTCATGCTACGAGCTCAGCGATATACAATGTTTGTTGAGTTCTTATTAAATATATGAATTCGTCTTTTTCAACTAGTGTGGGACAAGACACACTAAATCCTACGTTGAATGCTTTAGCATATGTGATTTTGACGTACTAAGCATATCATCGCATATGCTAAAACATTTAATGTAGAATTTAGTGTGTCTTGTCCCACACCGGCGGCATAAGATGAATACAAACATTTAATAAGAACTCAACAGACACTGTATATTGCTGAGCTCAGTAGCATGAGCTTGTAGCCCAAGTGGGAGAAATAAGATGATTGGGACAAATCAAAGCTCCAGGCCTTGACATAAATAGAGCGTTTGTTTGGGATTATGTGATATTGGTATAGTATGCAGTATTATTATTCCAACATTAATAGTACTTTGACATAGCAGTCATTGGTTGGCTTAACAAAGCAGACGCTCTCGCATAATAACAAATCATCATTGTAGAGAATAGCAGAAGAAAAGTATATTCGGGGAGACCTTCTGCTAGCCCAAGATCGTTAACTAAGATTGAAAGATTCAACTTAAGAAGAGGAAGCTGAAAGGAGAATAAATATTTGGAATGAGAACATTGTTATAAACACTTTTTGATTTTGGTTGTTCTTGGTCTAGGCATATCATCACATATGATAAAACATTCGATATAGAAATTAGTGTGTCTTACCCAATATCGGTGGCAGAAGACGAATACAACATTTAATTAGAACTCAACTAGACAATGTATATCGCTGATGAGCTCAGTAGCGTGAGCTTGTAACCCAAGTGGGAGCAATAAGATGATTGGGACAAGCCGAATCTTCAGTTGTTGACACAAATAGTGCGTTGGTTTGGATTTATAATAATAAGCGGTTCTTGGTAATAGTATGAAGTATTATTATTCCGAAACTATTAAATAAATAATAACAGTACTTTGACATAGCAGTAAGCAGTGGGAGTAGATCGGGTGACTCACCCCTCATTGGCTGGGTTAACAGAGCATCTCTCTCACTGTCTCACATTACATGACAGCTAGTCTGTTGCTGTCAAAGACCAGTTTGCCTACACTCCCAAGTAACCGCTAGAGATGTCAGGCTATTATTGGTTTGGACCATCATCTTTTTATT
>NW_006239154.1:10325-24495 GCF_000226075.1 Solanum tuberosum
CCAACCTATGCCCGAAATCTCAGAGACACACCTAACCTTTAATAAGGTCCTATTACCCCCCCCCCCTCGAACTTATTTTTTAATTAATTTTCTACCCCTTTTTGGCTTACGTGGCACTATCTTCTGGGCCCAACGCGTGTTGACAATTTTTTCAAGCTATTTGGTTGATAGTGCCACGTAGGCCGAAAAGGGGTAGAAAATTATTTATAAAATAAATTTGGGGGTAATAGGACCTTAGTATAGTATAAGTGTGTCTCTGGGATTTTGGGCATAGGTTGGGGGGTACTTATGCATTTTCCCTATATACATATATATATATATATATATATGACAATGTTAGTGCTTGATTTGTTCGGCTTGTAATGAGTTTTGAGCTTAAAAGGGAAGAAACTTGAAAAATGATCATTCAGTAGTATACTTGTTTGTAAATTTCTGGTGCCTTTGTTTTGAGAATTTATCTCTAAGTTGTCAAAATTCCTTTATATAAGGAAACTAGTATACGAGTTGTTTGTCCTAAAGGCTTTGCGATCGCGATGTGTTGACTCTGTGTGACCCACGATCACGACAGAGGCTTCGCGGTTGCGCATAAGAGTTTATCTAGTTGACTTTTTTAAAGAAAAACAAAAATTTAAGCCATCACCTTAACGGTGTGGGGGTTAGGCTTGACCTCTACTATGTCTATAACATCCAAAAAGTTACAAAAGCAAAGGCGTACATGGACCTAACGTGTGATAGAGAACAGCGAGCATAACCTAAGCAATCTACAGAAAAACTAAGATGACATAGCCTTTCATACTAATAGCAAAATACATTGGTTGAAATAAAACAAAATTTATATTTCCTATTATTTTTTTAACAACTAAGCCTCAAATTTGTGCTACTCAGAATTCTCTTACCTTCTTTTTTTTGAATTTCCCATCTGTGTTGGCTTTGATTTTACCTATCTCAGGTTTCATCCACCTGACTTGTCTCCATCTCACAATAGGTTTGTACCCTTCAATTCTTGCACAAAGTTCAGCCATGTACCTATAGTGTCACAGTTTGGAAAGGCAGTGGAAATGGCTGCCTTGATATTCCACAGCATATGCACCTCCATACTTGAAGTCACAAATTTTTTTATGATCTCCATATTTTTACAAGTTGTCCAGCTTTTCCATATTTCCCAAGAAATGCAAATAAGGGTAATTTGTTGCATCATACTCTGTACATGGTTGTTGGTGCTTAAATTCCACCAAGTACTGAAAATTCATTGAACATCTCCCCCTCGGTGATTAATTCCAATGGAGTTTCCAAAAGTATTCCATATGTATTTGTCTGTATCACTATAACTGAAAACATGCTGCAAGGATTCACATACAACTGGAGTTGTACAACACATACAATTGGAAACTAAACGTTTTCCAAACTTGTGAAGGACTTCATCGAAAGGTAATTTTTTTAAGATTAAAGGGAGATTTTTATGCCATACGAAGAGGTTTTTCTGTCTAAACTCTCTTATGCTTTGCCAAGCAGAGATGTTCCATATAGCATAATCTGAGTGATTCTCATCCCCAATTGAGATGTTACCAATGTGATTAACTATATTATCAGGGAGCACTTTTTTAAGCATATCTATATTCCAATTACCATTAGAAATGTACTCCTTGACAGAATGCATAACATTGTACGTACAATCAAGATATATTTTAGCAAGAGGGCCTTTCTCACACCAATTATCCCACCACATATTACAATTGCCACAATTTATCTTCCACAAAGTGTTGTGTTCTGCATCATCTCTAGCTCTAAGTAATAATTTCCAAGTTTGAGAATTACCATTATCACAAAGACCATTTTCTGCCGGTTTTCAACTTCTTCCATTTTAGCTCCGTTTTCCCTTGTTTTCAGTTGATTTCTTCCTCATCACGTCCAGATCACATAAACCTGTATATTGAAAGTAAACAATATTAGATGCTTTGTTTTCTCAAATAAACATTGAATGTTTTAGCATATGCGATTTTGACTTGCTTGGCATATCATCGCATATGCTATAACATTCAATGTAGAATTTAGTTTCTTGTCCCACACCGGTGGCAGAAGACGAATACAAACATTTAATAAGAACTCAACAGACACTGTATATCACTGAGCTCAATAGCGTGAGCTTGTAACCCAAGTGGGAGCAATAAGATGATTGGGACAAATCCAATCTTCAGCCCTTGACACAAATAGTGTGTTGGTTTGGGTTTATAATAATAAGCAGTTCTTGGTTCTTGGTATAGTACTAGATCAGCATGTTGTCTATTGTCTACCCGACATAGCAGTGGGAGTAGAGGGGGTAACTGATGACTCTCCCCTCATTGGCTGGCTTAACAGAGCAGCGCTCTCACATTCCCAAGTTCGCGCACACTCCCAAGTCACCACTAGAGATGTCAGACTGTTATTGATTTGGACCATCATCTTTTTTTTGTCCATTGTTCGGTTAAACCGGTTATTTTATAATATTTGTACCAATATCAATTTTCTGTTATTTTATTTTGTATAAGCAAAATTAGACTTCTGAAACCATTCCAACCTCTTGGATTTGAGCAACAGATTCAGAAGGACGACCATTGGTATGTAAACTTTCACAAAGCGCTTTATGGTCTTAAGCAAGCTCCTCATGCTTATATGTTAAAAGTCATTATTATTTTGGTCTAATCCTGATTCGTTGTTCAAAATAGATACCAGCAGGCTCCGTTTTCATTTGCATTGGGCAGTATATTCTAGAATATAATCAGTTGCTTCATCAACAAAGTAGATTGAGTTGTTAAATCGAGAACACTTTCTTTAGCACCTCACCAAAAGTGACAAACGAATAAAGTGTTACCCCACACTTCAATTTAAATTGCCAACAAAATGCTTTCCAACTTTAGGATAAAGATATCCAAGATCGTCATCTTCAGATGCACAATGAACTTGTAGTTGAGTAAAAGGTTCAGGAGTATAAAAAAGATTGTGTATTTATGTATAGTGGTATATAAATACAAAAAGTGCACATTCGTGCCACTCTTCACTAACAGCTCAAATCACCGATTTTAAAATACGAGGAAAAAAATACCAGATTGGACATGTGGCGTCCAATTAGATGGTTGACATAGTTATTGGTCCCATAAAATCAACACTCATCCTAGATGGTATTTTACAAGATTTTAATTTGGCACTAAATTTCTTGTCCCACATTAGTGGCAGAAGACGAATACATCAAATTTATAAGAACTCAACAAGACACTCCATATTGCTAAGCTTAGTAGTGTGAGTGTCACGACCCAAAGTAGACCCTAGACATGACATGGCGTATAAAACCCTGAGAGGCCCTACACAAGCCACTTAGTATATATAAACAAGATAATAGAATCTAACGAGTTTAACAGAGAGTTTGTATCATAAAAGAGTTTGTAAACAATGAAGTCAAAGTCTACATAGTCTCAAAAGTCATCTAGTACATCAAGAGTGATCGGGACATAATCCGTACATCACATACAATCTCTAAAAATATAAATACAATAAGCAATAAAGATTTGGTCCTTGGAACATGAGGACTCACCAATCTTCAATATCTACTAAGTGATCCCTAGCCACAAAGATGCGGAATAGGAACGGTAGACCGTACATTAGTGAAACAATGTGCAAGAGTATGTGTTAGTACAAAAATGTACCAAGTATGATAGCAGTACATAAAAGTTATGAAATCTTGCTAAAAGGACTTTTCGTGATATGCAAAGACCAAGTCAAAACATAAGATAACATGGTTAGAAAACATAAATCGTAATCATGGTAAATGTATGTAATATCATCTTTGAACACATGTGAAATACTTCTTGAAGTAACTTTAGTTCATTATTACTGTGGGAAGTAGCCTTAACCAACATAGAGACCATGTGAACTATAACATGGAATCTGGTGTAATTCTGCCACACAGAAAAGAGAGTGTCATACTTGCCAAGGTAGAACCATGAACTTCTAGCTTACGTGGATCCACTATCTAATGTCTATCTTCGACAATCATCGTCTGCCTTAAGACATCATCCTATGGAGGCACATAGGTATGGGATAAGAAGATTGCTACTGTGACACCCCGGAAAATTTTGAGCTAAGACTCGAACCATTCTTCGTTGAGTAAGATTTTACCGAGGTATTTAAAATTTTCTTTAAGTGTTAAGTTCACTAGATGTAGAACCTTGAGTTCCAAACATAACTAAAGAGAATCCATTCAAGTCATTCGTAAGTTCTTCTATGTTTTGGGTCAACTTCAAATGACCATAACTTTCAGTACAAGATGAGTTAGGAGACCCATAAGATATCAAATGAAAGATCTATGAGTCATATTTCTATCGCCACCAAGTTTGCAAAATTTCGAGCTCAGATGAAGGAGATATGCCCGTTTGAGTTCAGCCTGTCCAGTTAATGAAAGTTACCTGAATTAATGAGCGGTATTTTGGTATTTTCCTTACCCAAATAGCCTAGCTCGCTTTTGTTAACCTTTTAGGAGTATAAAATGATTAGAATCGGTTTTAGTTATTCCTAAATTACGCTTAGAGGTTTGAGAGGAGTTCAAGAAGAGGAAAATAAGAGAAAAGGAAGAACGATCAAGATTCTTGCAATCTTCGAGGGGTTTACGCCAGGGATTCGATCCTAAGAGGTTTGTAAGTTTTCATAGTGTTGGGTTTGTTCACCCACACACCAATCATGAGTTTCTTTTACCAATTTCATCTATGAGATTGAGTAAATTGAGAATTTTGTTGAGTTCTTGAGGTTTTGTGCATCATTTTTTGATAATGAAGTTCTTGTTGAGTTCTTGAGGTGAGAGTTGCGAATGAGTGTTGTTCTTGGTGGGTTTTTGTGTAGATTTCGTTGTAATTATGTTGGGTTTAAGGATCCAAAAGATTTTGAGGGAAATCATTCGACTCTAAATGAGTTAGGGCATGAGTTTGAACAAGAAAATTCATCAATTTTCTAGGTAGAGGCTTGGAGTGCCGCGCCACTCAGTGCACCCCAACTAGTAGTCTGTATGTTAGGATCTGGCGCCCTGCTCCACTCAGTGCACCAGGGTCGCCAGGTCCCCTGCCCTTCCGTCCTTCTTTCTGCGTGAGTCCCCTCGAATCGTACCTATGTTTTCTACTTGATATTCACAATTAAAATCTTCATTAATACTTGAGAGATCATGATTGTCCAAGTTATAACTCTTGAATTCATAATTCGAATTCAAGATGGAGTTAAGAGTAAAGTTTGAGAAAGTCCATTTGCGTCTTTTCGAGGAGTCTTCCACAATTACTTATAAATTGTTTCAATACTCAAGTAAGTGGGTATGAGAATGAGGAGAATGTATTCATGAGTATACATTATCATTGAGACCCTTGAGTCAAGTTGTTCATGCCCATAAATTCCACATGAACTCCATAATTTGAGTATATTTGCGAGGAGTAGTATCTTCAAGTTCTAAGTTCTTGAGTATTGAGTTCCAAACCATTTTTTAAACTATATATCATAATTATGGATTTCCATATGCTATACATGGAGGTCCTTGAGTTGATTCGGTCATGCCCATAATTCTGCATGAACCATATGAGTCGAGCATTCTCGAGATGAGTAGTATCATTGAGTCCTTAAATTCTGGAGTTGACGAGTTTCGAGTATTGGGTTCTATATATGGTTATTGAAAACCTTGAATTGAGTCGTTCACGTCCATAATTCGGCATGAACCCTATTTTGAGAAGTCTTTTACAATTATTTATTTATTTTAAGACTTGAGTACTTAAGTATGATGATGAGGAAAGTTGAGTTTCATTTTTCAAAATGAATATATGGGAACTAAGTATTCCCAAGAGTAAATGTTTTTACATTTAAGAAGAGAGGAAACTTCAATTTCCAAATGAGTGCATCAGGAATTTTTTAGGAGTTTCGAGTACTATCTATTTTAAGAGAAATCTTTTGAGTAATAATCTCAAAGTTTGAGGATGAAGAAATATATTTTTAAAACATATCTTTAAACATATGAGCATGATCTATATTATTGGGAGTAGTATTGAGCACCGATATGGGGGAGAGTTCAGACAACTCACAACCCTTATAAACCATGTAGCCAAAGTGGGTATAAAGGATCGTACTTTTTAGATGATTCGTTATTTCTTTTTAAGCATAGCTTAGTGGATCCACTTAGTTGAGGAGTTCTTTACGCCGGCAAGGTATAGGACAGTTCTAGCAGCGTGGGTGAGACGTTGTATAACGTAGCTCATAGTGATGGTTGTTGCTTAGAGAATCTCCCAAATAAGAGTTATTATTGTATTTTTACATACAAATGAGTTATTATTGTACTTTACATACAATTGAGTTGCTATCTATTGTTTTAAAGCTTTCCATATATTGCATCTTTTATTGTTGCTTTATCGTTGAGTATCTTGAGTTAAGTGTCTTGAGTTGAGTTGAGTTCCTTATTGTTGAATTGAACCCTATTTCATTGAGTTGATTATCTTACTATTGAGTGAGCCCTATTTCTCTGAGTTGAGTTGAACTATGTTTCACTTAGTTGAGTACCTTATTGTTGAGTTGAACCCTATTTCATTGAGTTGAGTTGAGTTGAGTAAGTTGAGAAGAGGTAAGTATGTTTCTTTTCTATCAGCTCAAGCTTATGTTTATGCTTTAGAATTCCCCTTACATTCTCGTACATTCCATGTACTGATGCCATTTGGCCTGCATCATTTCATGATGTAGATACAGGTATTCATGATCATCAACAGATGTTTCGTTGAGGTTATGTGATATTCCAGTCAGCTTTGGTGAGCCTTCTTATATTCTGGAGGACTTCACCTTTACCTTATAGTTTAGTAGTTTTGAGATGTCGTGGGTCTTGTCCTGATATCCTTCTGTAATAGTAGAGGCTTTATAGATAGACAAAGTTGAGTAGTTCCAGTATGTACCTTCTTCGAATTGTTTTTACAAACTCTGAGTTTATTTATTGAGTATTTTTTAGACTATTTTAAAGTTGAGTATTTGAGTTTATTCAATTTAATTCAGTTCTAAGCTTATGTATGCTTGAGTTAGTCTTCCGCTTATAGTCAGCCAGGATGAGGGTTCGCTTGGGGACCAACAATAGTTTTCTAGTGCCAGCCACGTCCATGGTGTTGGCTCGGGTCGTGACAACTACTAGAAACCTGACCTCTAGCTACGGGAGAGCTTCCATCTCAATATCCTTTTGATTCTAAGCATAAATCCCACAGAATAGTTATTAATCTTAACTTGTCTTATCATTAAGAGACATGGGTATTCATCACTTGTCCTATCATAGGATAAATCCTTAGACCATGTGTGATAAAACCTTTCACCATCCATGATCTTTTTATAATAACTTTTAAGGCCCTATTCATTCACTTCATGCTAGAAATGCCCTACTACTAATGGAAAAAGTTTTGAAATCGTCATCTATAATCATTGATGGCATATCCGAATACCATACTAATCAAGACCTAATTTAGTAAAATAGCCCAAAAAGTATTGAGGGCAAGTCAAGATGTCATTCATGTCATGTGGCCAAGCTTCATATAACATATAGATATATGTTCATCTACAAGCTTACTTGAGTCATAAACATGCATTATTTTCCATAATTCAAAAGCTTCATCATGGTTTCAAAGTCAATGCATCCTCAACTTCATTTACATCAATCTCATTAAAAGGACATGGGTATGTTCATAAATTCATCTTTCACGGTTTAAGACCCACATTATATCATCATGGCTTAGAAAGCATGGGTTATGCATGGGTTCATGGGGATTCATCTTGAAAACATGCAATTACTTCAATTCATGCATAGAAAGTCATAAAACAATTCATTCGATCAACATGAAAGGAACCCATGACATGGAAGAAAACCCTAACTTTAATTGGAGATTTCTAACTTTTAAAATGGAGAATTTAGGAACCCTATTAAGGAAAGAGCTCCATAGGTGACACTATCATACATTGGAGTTCAAAGCCCTTAAGCAATTTGGTGAATTGGAGGGTTGATCTTACAACCCTAACTTGACTTCTTCTTCTTCTTTTAGAGAGAGAAATATTTGAGAAGAGGAGCTTGATCAACTTTTGGGATTTGAAGAAAATTAATTGAGTTTGGGTGATTTGGTGGTTTAAAATCATTACATAGGGCTTTTGGTAAAAGGCAAAACGATGTAGTATTGATTTAAAATAATTGGGAAAAGACACAATAATCCTTGACTTAAAACTGTCAAATTTTGCTCACTAGAAAGCCAAAACGGGTCGTTTAGAGTACCATGGCCTGTCTAACGGGTCATGAAGAAACTCTGTCCGATAAGACTTCACTATTGCGGGCATACCTTTTTTACTCTGAGCTTAAAATTAGGCAAGTTAGGTGGCGTTGGAAAGAGGACTCAAAGATCTTTAATTAGATAGGTCATGGGTCACCTAATTCATTTTGTGCTAAAAGATATGATTGTTTGAAGTTGACCGTAAACTCTAAGTCTGATAAACCCCCTTCACGGACGACTTCACAGTCCGTGTGGGGTTTCACGGGCCGTTTAGAAGCCTGTTATCCTTGCCAGTGACTAGGGAAGAACCCCTTATGATTGAACAACTTGAAGACTCCTTCGACAGCCCGTTAACCTTACCACGGGACGTCTAGGCAATCATCAAGGTGTAGCCTACATGGGGCAGGTTTTTTGAAACCTACCACGAGCCCATTAACAGACCGTGGTCTCCTTCACGGCCTGTCTAGGGCTCTGTGGAGGGTTCCATGGTCCACTTTTGGGCTTGTGACTTATCCGCTTGACCCCTTTCTTGCGTTTCCCAAATTTAAGGTGTTACAGTGAGCTTGTAACCTAGGTGGGAGCAATAAGATGATTGGGACAAATCAAATTTTCAACCCTTGACACAAAAAGTGCATTGGTTTTGTATTATGTGGTTCTTGGTAGTGTATGAAGTATTATTATTCTAACAGTAATAAATAATAATAGTACTTTGAGATGCAGTGTGAGTAATTAGATGGGGTAATTCTCCCCTCATTGGCTGGCTTAACAGAGCACCGATCACGCCACAGTCATGCCTTTATATCCCTGGCAAGGTATATTGGGGCCTCTTGATGGGGCGTATACATCAGACTCCACGTTTAGCTCACGTGGTTTATATCTGTTAATAGTAGCTCCCATTACCATACTCTTATTGCATTGACCATGTTATCAGCATTTACTTCAGTATTCATTTCAACATGTTATCTTCAGGATCAGTACTTGGTCATTGCATCTAGCTAAGTTTTCATTAATACTTCAGTACAGTCTATTGCCATGCTCGGTCTATATTTTCAGTATTATATTGTTCGTTTATATCGCTCAACTTAGTATCTATATCATGCATGCTCAGTACATTCAAAGTACTGACGCATACTTTGAGCTACATTATTTTATGATGTAGGTTCCGAAGCTCAGCATCCAGATCACGCTTAGTACGATTTCCAGCCCATACTCAACAACTTTAGTGGTGAGTCCTCATAGTTCGAGGGCGTTTCTTTATGTTTGGTTTAGTTAGCTTACTTTCAGTCTTGCGGTATTTTTTTTAATTGGCTAGGGACTTGTCCCAACAGCTCATCAGTAGTAGAGGCTTTCAGACATAGAGTCAGTGTTCAGTTTTTTTGTGGTTGTTTCACCTAGATATTTAGTTCTATTTTCATTTGGAGTCCTTTTAGTTTTGACTCATTTTATAGTTATGCTTCCGATTACTTAGTTATATTTTCAGTATGCTTGTGATAAGCCAGACTCAGGGTTAGCTTGGGTTCACTTGTGATCCTAGGTTCCGTGTTACGTCTAGGGGGTAGCCTCGGGGAGTGAAATATAGAATAAGATATTGCGTATGCAACATCTTTACACTAATTATTCTCTGATTTCCTGTTTTGTCTTTGAGCATAGTTCCATGAAATCACTTGTCGCAAGAACAATTATTTGGTTATAGTTTTTAGTCTCTACCACTAAATAAATTGAACATGAGGTTTATTTTCACTTCTTGAGAAGTTCTGTAACAACTTCTTTTGCATCTAGACAAGACAAACTAAGCATAAAGACCATCACGGACACGGATATCATGGCAGAGGATCTGTGTAACCCTTGGCTCGGGTAATATTTTAATCCATGGCCTACTTTTACTAGTCTTCTTAGCTGAAACTTAATAACGGGAAAGAAAAAAAAGTAAGGGAATTATGGAATAGGAAAGTAAGACATACTATCCAGTTTTGATGTTCCTCGGTGATGCGTATAGCTTGATGTTATTTTTCTTTGTCTTCTCATTCGACTACATATTTGGTCAATCACTAGCTGAATCTTCTTTCTGTTTGGTAAATAACATTGATTTGAACAAAAGTGAGTAGGAAGGAGAAAGCAGTTGAGGAAACACATTTAGCTGTTATGATCACTAGAGTAGATTGGAGGTGCCAATGAACAGGAGAAAGTAGAGAAATAAATTGGGATATGAAGCTTTGTTTAAGATGGTTCTGTCTTCTAAGTTAATAAGTACAAAAAATAATTCATCTTTCATTATTTTGAAAATGAAGCTCCCCTGCTGTACAGAGAGAGCTCATTTATCTTTGTTCCTAAATAGAGGGGCTGATGTATATGCAACTGGACCTTTTCAGAATTCTTAGGTGCTATGGTTATGTGTCACCAAGTGAGTGATGAATAGCCTTTTTCGATGCATCATTTCAAGGGGAACTCTTATTTCATTACGGTATCAACTATTAGTTGTGACTTTGAAATCCGACAAAAGTTAATGTAGCCAAGCATGTAGAAACAAGGAAAAATATCTAGTCCTTGTAGTAAAACAGTTTTAAGAATTTGAAACATTGATTTAGTTATTGTTGTGGTTCTATTTCTTGATTTGCATCCTACGTTAGATACTAAACAGAGGTAAGAGGGGAGAAATGAGACGTAGCCAAGGTAAGTTTAATTGTATATCTTAGTGGAAATAATACGAAGGAAAAAGGTTAAAACGCCCAAGGGCTATGCCTTTTGTGAAGTGCTACAGCTCTGAATCAAATCACCCATTTTTGGGAAGGTCAATGTGTTGCATCCACAACATGAGTATATCTTGTGACCCTTTCTTAGTTTTTATTTTCTTTTGGTATTTATAGACTACATGTACCATTTGTGCACCGCTTTCATGCAGTTTAGACTTGAGATTATTTAACTACCTTATATTTGTTCATCTTCACTGTTTAGAATGTGAACTGAAACACCTCTGACATTTCTCAAATTTTGGGAAATGGAGCTAGTCGTTTTTGCTCAAATAGGCCAGCAAGTTGTGTTTAGTACATGGTAAATGTAAAATGTGCCAGAGCTAGCTCTTCATGTGTTGCTTTCTAGACCTACCTTGCTTCTTTTTTTTGGTCATATTAGAGGTTTTTGGTTAACTTTTCTGTAATTTGAACTTTCAGGAAGTGAAAAAGCTGTGTGGAACAAATAATCCACCACCTGTAACTGCATGGAGCGCAATGAAGAAATGCGGGCTTTACCTCTTTTTACCGTTCATTTGTGATGTACTAATGTTCTTACTGTGTGCAATGTATAGAGGGAGACGTACCTACATCTGCTTATTGCATCTCACATTGTTGGTAGTTTTAAGCTTCTCCTTCCCTTGAATGTCTGTTGTATGTGTTACAACGAAAAAGATAAAGAACTTCAGGTCTACAAGGTGTAAACAATAGGAAATCGCTGCTATAAATTGCTACAGAAAATCTGAAAGTGAAGAAGAAGGCTTAAGTTTTCTTGAGTTCAAATTTTTTTTCACTAGATGTTTCATTACATATGGTCTATTTATAGCTAACATATCTACTACAAAATATCTCCAACCTAGGAGTTTCTAGACAATTCTTACTTTTCTAACATATCTAATAGAAAATATCTCCAACCTAGGAGTTTCTAGACAATTCTTACTTTTCTAACATATCTAATAGAAAATATCTCCAACCTAGGAGTTTCTAGACAATTCTTACTTTTCTAACATATCTAATAGAAAATATCTCCAACCTAGGAGTTTCTAGACAATTCTTACTTTTCTAACATATCTAATAGAAAATATCTCCAACCTAGGAGTTTCTAGACAAATCTTACTTTTCTAACATATCTAATACAAAATATCTCCAATCTAGGAGTTTCTAGACAAATCTTAATTTTCTAACACTCCTCCTTAAGATTTTTCATAGAAACTCCTTGCAACAACCTTTGAAACTCAAACTTCTTACTGGAAAGAGCCTTGGTCAGAATATCGGCCTGCTGATCTTCACTGATGCAATGCACCAACTTAACTTCATCATTTTTCTCAGCATCTCTTAAAGCATGAAACCTTATGTTGATATGCTTTGTTCTTCCATGCTGCCCCGAATTTTCAGCCATCGCAATGGTTGATTTATTGTCCACATAGATCACTGTTGGTTCTTTTGGCAACAAATTCAATTCTTGTCACGCCCCGAGTCTACACCCTGGGCGGGACCGGCACTCGGAGACCATCGCTGGCCCCAAGCGAACCCTTGGCCTGGCTTTCTTAACTCAGCGGAAACCTAACTCAACATAATAACTCAATGCAATGAAAGGTTATAAAACCACCAACTGATGCATAACATGCCAAAAGGCAGCTCGAGTCTCAAAATAGAATATTTACATAAATACAAAGATGAGAGACTCAATACTAACTGACTGACTGTCTATGAAGCCTCTAACATACTGAGATGGATGTTGGGACAGACCCCGCAACATCCTAATAACACAAAACTAAAGAACAAATATCTTAGTCCTCCGGAAAGCAAGGAGGCTCACCACTGACTCTAGAGTGCTCAGCTAGATCAACGGCATACAGGATGCAGGTCTGGGGTACCTGTGTCTGCATCGTCATAAGATGCAGGTTAACTGGCATTAGTACATTGAATGTACGAGTATGCGAGCTGGAAAGCTAAACCACAACTTAAGCTTGAAAAGAGTACAAGAGAACACTTACCTTGGCTCTGTTCAACTCATGAATAACTGAACTCAATATATAAAGCAATAAGACACATGCAATATATAAAGCTGGTAAAACTCTTAAAACATGACGTAAAAATCATATTTATAATATCATGAAAATACCATGCTTCCTCTCAAGGTCTACTTGTGCAATGTATGAATGAAGTCCCATACCCCCATCCATACTAAGCAGAACCCTCGAGGAACCAAGCTCTTTTACTGTGGGAGCTTCTCTAAACGACAAACCACCGCTATGAATTTGAGTGGTGATACAACGTTTTACCTCACGTTGCCCGAGGACCATCCTATACCTTGCCGTGATATAGGAAGCTAACTTTACTAAGTGGATCCACTAGCTTAACTTTACGGGTTCATCTAAAAAGTATGACCCGTTAACTCCCATGTTGGATACATGGTTCTTATGGAGAGTTGAGTTTAATATGAACTCGTATCCCCAATTCGATGCTCGATACTACTCCCAAAATACTTTAGCTCATAAGTGTTTTAAACATATCTTTCTTTAATTGAGATAATTACTCAAAATCTAGCCCAAAGGCTCACTTGGAATCGATGTTCCTTTTTCTTGAAAACTAGCCCAAAGGCTCTTTTGGAAATCATCATTCCTTTCTTACTCAAATGTAAAAAAAACATTTAGAAACTTCTTTGGGAATACTTAGTTCCCTAATAGCTTTTGAGAAATGAACTTAACTTTAAACTCTTGACTCAACTTGAACCTTGAGACTCTTTACTTAGCTTGAAACTCTATTCCCTTGACTTGAAACTTGAGTCTTAAAATGAAGTTAAAACATTCAATAAAGACTCTTGAACAACCTTGAAACTTGCTTGAACTAAATCCTTAACCTTGCTTGACTTCTAACTCTCCTTGAATTGACTTATGAATTCAAGGTGTTTGATCACAGGATACGGATGAGTTCTTGACTTTTAGAGTACCTTGGAATGTTGAAAACAACTAGGAAACATAGGTACAATACCATGGAACATGCCTTAGAAAGTGGGGAATGAAAGTGGAAACTTGGTGTCCTTGGCGCTCTGCAAGGCGCGGAGCACCAGCCCTTGAAATTCAGAAGGCACCTGCTGGCGCTCTGAGAGGCGCGCCGCCCCAAGGGGGAAACTTCAGAACCCCTTTTGGGGCGCGCTGGCAG